>NC_142670.1:26264981-26564981 GCF_964200805.1 Pocillopora damicornis | reverse complement strand
CACTCTGACAAAATTTTAATATGAGAGGTTTTAAAAGGCTTGGGTATTTGTTAAAATTAGCCAACTTGATGCAACAACTCAGGTTATACATTGAATGCACCTTTTTTAACATTTTTTCATCAATGCAGTTACCTGCCGGCCATAATATAATAATATATTTCAACGCAACCATTTTCTTGTGAACACCATTACGAAATACAGATATCAACGTCGCGATATTGTGACGAGTCGTTCATAAATTTAACAACCGGGCAAACGAAGTCAGGTTGAAAAGTTTTTTGCCACACAAGCATTGCACGCCAAGTTTACTGCAATCGTGGCAATTATTCGATGGACTATGCCTTTAGAAAAAGTTTTCCATCTGCAAAAACCTTGTTTCAACTTTTTTTTCCGGAATCCTGCTGTGAGGAGACTAAATTTGGCAACTAATTGACAACTGACAAAACTTAAAAAAATCAACCATTCATAATTTTTTTCGTCCTTAAGTTTCCTACATTTTGGTTTTGGCAGAATTTTGTAAGCGTGTTTAAGAAGGCTCTAAGGTCTGTTTGTTTCATACTCTGCTAGTACGTATCACAAAGACAAGTGATTCCCAACTTCCGGTTGTAGCCCAATTCATTTCCGCTTTGTTGCTTCCAGCCAAGTTGAGCATACTACTCAAATTACTTTGGATACATTGTGCGTGGTTAAAGATGGCGGACAAAGGGGAATGAAATTTACCTGACATAATGAGCTTAAAGGGAAAAGATTACTGAAGAATCTCAGGTTTGGCGAAGCCTCTTGCTGACTGCAAAATAGAGGTAAGATTTTAGTCGACTCATCGTGTTCACTAGGCTGAAGTAGTACGTGTAGTTAGCACAAGGATATGTACGTTTCAACAAAGTCAGCTTCAAGATTGTCCAAGACCTGGTTATTCAGATGCCGGTACACGTTGCTGCTAGGGTGGTAGCTAGGGATTGTTCCAGTTTATGCTTACATTTCTTTTTCTGAGTATTGCTCGTATTAATCTTAATCGTAACAAATTACTCAATAGGAAAGTTATTTTAAACCTAGAATAAAAACATGACATCGAAGGCACGTGAGGTTTGGTTTGTTTCTTTTTAAAACTTTAACCCCCAAGATCTGATTGTTAAATCTCCCCTCTAGCTGTTACACATTGTCTTGTAAATTTTGTTGTTAGAATTTGTTGTTAAATCAGCATAACAACTTTTCCCTGATAAGTTTTAGGATTCTTGTTACCTGTTTGCTGGATAATGTGAGGATATTATCAGGAGAAGTTTCATGTTCATCACTTCTGGGAGTTAAATGGCTAATTAAGCTTACATAGTGCTAAGGAAAAATATCCATGGAAAAATAGCAGTTACGTGTAGTTGCTGCTTAAAATGAATTCTTTAGGACAAATTTATCTTCAGGTTTTTTTATTATTATTTTTCTTATTTTGCTTTATTTTGTTTCAATTTACCCTTCAGCATAATGCAACTTGTGGTTGAATTAATTAAGAGCAGAATGTATTCTTTGGTTCACCACTGAAATGAAACAAAAAAAGTTTAGTGTAAGTCATATTTTATTTTTGATGACATTTTTAATTAAAAAAAATTTAACCATGTTCATAAGATTAATTTTTTCTTTCCTAAGTTTCCCATATTTTAGGCTTTGCAGAATTTTGTAAGAGTTTTTTTAACCCTTAAACTCCCAGAGGTGATTAATATACAACTTCTCCATATAATAAATATACATTTTCCAGCAAACAGGTAATGAGAATATTCAGACTTATCATGTCAAAGTTGTCATCTTGATCTAACACTGAATTCTTGTCCCTTACCAGGAAAAATGTAACAGCAGGAGAGGAGAACTAACAATCAGATCTTGGAAGTAAAAGGGTGAAGAAAGCTTTATGGTCAGTTTGTTTGTTTATCTGTTACTTTTTTGGCTTAATTAACTTATTTTGTATCATTCATGTAAGTTCTTTACTGTAAATTTTACTCATTCTGATTTATTTATCATTTTTCTCCGTCGCTTTAAATCATTATCTATTGTCTTTAACCAGCTGTTTCTCCCTGGATCTCGTACAACATTTGTTAGTGTCTTTTGTTTTCCTTTATTTTGTTTTCTATATCTAAAGTAAGTTATTATTTGTAATTTATTTTAGCAACTGCTTCAATTGTTCACCTTGCTTCGATTCTTCAGTTTTTTTTTATTTTGTGTGGAAGGACATGCATATCAAAGAGCATATTTTTGTTTGGACTGTTGTCATGTATTACTCAAGAACTACACACCCCAAACAATATGGCGGTTCGGTAAGTAAAAGACTGTTTAATGAAGCCTGATGCGTGCGCATGAGCAAACCATATATGGTAGCACACAACATACAACACACTGGAAAACCATAACATTCCTCCACACATAAAACGATCTGTCCCTAGTTTTCAAAACAAGCCCTAAAATACAATTTCAAGGAAAACATAAAATAAACCAACAGTGTCCGGTAACCACAGTTCGAAAGGTAAGAACGACCTTTAAACAAGAAAACGAACAGAATAAAACAAAGTTCAGAGATCAAGCCTCTGTGGTGCCCTGCGAACTCTCTGAGGGTGTTGTCGCATTTTGACCATCGGACTAACTGTAGCTGGTTTAGCATCAGGAGGGTCAGGTACCGTAGGTGTGGAAACAGGAACCATCTTTGGTTGATCTTTTTTGGAACCTCCTGGAGCTGTGCCACCCTCAGTGGTTGGAGTACTTGATGTAATTGGGGTCAGTGGTGTGTTGGCCACTTCAGGTGACTTCAACACTACAGTCGGCGTCAGTGCTTTCAACTGTGTGTCCAACTGCCGTTGGTCTCAACTGATCAATATGTCGGCGCCAGATCAGTCCCGGTGCCACGTGTACCTCATACATCAGCGGACCTGTTTTGTTAACAATCAGCCCTGGACGCCACTTCAGATCCCCTCGATAATCCCGTGACATAACTGAGTCACCAATCTCTAACTGGCGATACTGTTTACCCTTGTCAATCGCTGCCTTAATGCTCTGCTGGTGTTGTTGGTTAACCATCTTACGGTTTAAGTTAGGTTTCACCAAATCTAGGAGAGTACGCAATGGTCTTCCCAGGAGTAACTGTGCTGGGCTCTCACCGGTGGTGGAGTGTGGAGTGTTCCTGTAAGCTATGAGAAACTTCGCCAACTTCTCCCTCACTGGCTTGGGGCTTTGACGCATGGAACGCAAAGCCTGTTTGAAGGTTTGTACTGTCCTTTCCGCAAGACCATTCGTCGCTGGATGGTACGGTGCTGAAGTTATATGGCGGATGCCATTGGACTTGACAGGAATTCCTCAGAAACAAACTGTGTACCATTGTCACTGACTATCTGTTCTGGAATTCCAAATCTGGCGAACAAATCGCGTAGAATTTCGATAGTCGAACTTGAAGAAGTTGACTTGACTGGAACCACTTCTGGCCACTTGGTGTGTGCGTCGACAACCACTAAGAACATCGAGTTCTGAAATGGCCCTGCGTAGTCGATGTGTATACGCTGCCATGGTGTAGTGGCCCACTCCCACGGATGTAGTGGTGTTTTAGCAGGCATCTTCTGGTTTTGCTGACACCCGCTGCAGCCTTTCGCTAGCTCTTCCAGATGACCATTGATATTAGGCCACCATACGTAGCTCCTCGCGAGTGCTTTCATTTTGACCATGCCCAGATGCCCATCATGAAGTTCCTCTAACACTCTGCTTTGTAACTTATTGGGAACTACCACTCTCATTCCCCATAGGATGCAGCCTTGGTGAACTGTCAGTTCATTGCGTCGCTCGTAATAAGGCTTGTCTCCCTCCACACGAGTAGACCATCCTTTCACGATAGAATCATGTATCCTCGATAGGACAACGTCACGACGTGTTTCTCTTGCCACTGCTTCACTGGTTATAGGTAATGGCACAAACTGAGAGGCGTGGAACACCTCTGTTGAATCCACCTCCAAGTCTTCTCGCTCTTTCTGCTGGAGAGGGAGCCGCGACAGTCCATCGGCATTGCAGTGTTTGGTTGTACTCTTATACTCAATGATATAGTCGAACCCAGACAAGAACAATGCATATCGCTGAAGCCTTGCAGCAGTCATGGCTGGAACTCCCTTTTCTGGGTGGAAGATGGCAGTGAGGGGCTTGTGGTCTGTAATGAGCGTAAATCGTCTCCCATAGAGGTAAACATGAAATCGTTTCACCCCCCACACAATGGACAATGCCTCCTTGTCTATCTGTGCATACCGTCGTTCAGTCTTGGTCAACGATCGGGACGCAAAAGCTACCGGCCTTTCGCTACCATCGGACATGACGTGTGAAAGAACCGCGCCGATGCCAGTTGGTGAAGCATCACATGCCAGCCTAACCGGTAATGCTGGGTCATAGTGCGTTAGCACCTGCTCAGATGTAATCATACGCTTAGCCTCAGTGAACGTTCGCTCGCACCGTTCAGTCCACTGCCATTCGTTGTTTTGCTCTAACAACTGGTGAAGTGGGTGGAGAACTGTAGACGCATTGGGCAAGAAACGGTTGTAATAGTTTACGAGCCCTAAAAATGAGCGAAGCTGTGACACATTCTCAGGTCTTGGTGCACTGACCACTGCTTCAATCTTCTCTTGTGTCTTGTGTAGACCTTCCTTATCGATCTCATGCCCACAAAACTGAACTCTATCTTTGAAGAACTCGCACTTCTCCTTGTTAGCCTTCAGACCCGCATCTTGTAATCGCTTGAGTACACTCTCCAGGTTCTCCAAATGTTCTTCATCGGTTTTGCCTGTGACAATCATGTCATCAAGGATGCACTGGGTCCCAGGTATTCCCTGTAATACCTGGTCTGTGGCACGCTGCCAAATGGCTGGAGACGAAGAGATGCCAAAGACTAAGCGATTGTATCGAAAAAGGCCCTTGTGTGTATTAATCGTAAGGAGTTCCTTGGATCTTTCGGTTACTTCCATCTGGTGATAAGCTTGGCGAAGGTCAAGCTTGCTGAAATGTCTACCGCCAGCCAAATTTGCAAAAATATCCTCTATACGTGGCAGAGGGTACTGTTCTGCAAGAAGTACTGGGTTCACTGAGACCTTAAAATCGCCACAAACTCGTACCGATCCGTTTCGCTTGACTACCGGGACAATTGGGGTCGCCCATTCACTGTATTCTACTTTAGAGAGAATACCTTCTGTTATGGAGAGCGCCCATGTTTTTTGGAGTGCGTTGCGTTACATAATTATTAAAAATAGAACGAAGAAGTTTCTAGAACATTCAGTCATGATGACTAAGCGAGAACTTTAAGGAGAACCTTCTAGAACCGTGACTCAGCATATTTTTGTTATGATGTAATCATAGTGTAATGTTTCTAAAAATAACAATATTACAGATCTCTAGAACATTCTAGAACTTTTCCGAAAGATATATAAGGAGTCACGCTAGCTTAAAGAAAAAAGCCTTTTAGTGAGCTATAACTGCTGTTGCGAAGAGCCCAGAGGAGCGAGAGCCGGACAGAGTTGTTTACTGGAATTGAAAGCCGTGTGGAAGGCTACGTGAGAGAAAGAATTACGGACGTCGACAGTTTGTTAAAGATTTTCAAGAGAACTGTGAGTTGTGCGGTAGTGCACCGAGATTTAAGTGATATTATTTGTAAAGGGCTCTAAGTTATAGGGATACTGATTGTATTAGCATTTATATCGCTCCGTAGATAAGTGAAAAAGATAGTTATTGTATTGGTTGTCGATATCGCTTCGTAGTTATTACGTTGGTCAATAAAGTAGTTGAGTTGTACGAGTTGTATCTTTCTGGCGGTTTGGGAAATACCGTAACACTTCCTTCTCTAAGCGTGTCAATTCTACTTCTACTTTGGGGCGGAGTGCGTATGGCACTTGGCGTGGTTTATGAAAGCTGGACTGGCAGCCTTCCTCGACCTTCAAATCCGCCTTGTAGCCTTTAAGTGTGCCCAGATTTTCGGAGAATACAGACTTGTACTTCTGTAGTAGCTGATCCACTTTGCGTGCCATACCCCCTTCTGAAGTCTTGCTAAGCTTAAAGGTTTTGATTTCACCCCAGTTCAGTTGAATGTTGGACAGCCAGTCACGCCCAAACAGTGCTGGTCCCTGCGTCTCAACAACTTGTAGGTTTAACTCTTTTTCCTGGCCCTTGAACTTAACATTACATCTCATCTCTCCCTTAGGTGTGATTTTCTGCCCAGTGTATGTCTTAAGTGTCACAAGGCTCTTTGAAAGTTTCACATGATTAAAATGTTCCTTATATAGTTTGTATGGAAGTACAGACACCGCTGACCCTGTGTCTAGTTCCATCTTGACCACCTTTCCCTGTATTTCGGGGTTGACCCATATTACGTGATCCTTGTCACCCACATTATTAACCTCAAGGGATGCCAAATAATCATCGCTGTCCCCGTCATCGCTGTCTACATAATTTACTGGGGGTTGGGAAGCTTGTGTCTCTTTTTTCTTTGATTTACAAGCCCTCACAATGTGACCAGTCTTGTTACAGTGGTGGCATTTTTCTTTCTTGAATGGACAACTTTTGTGATCATGAATTCCCAAACAGCGGTAGCAACTTTGATCACCCGTTCTCTTGGGGGAAAAAGAACCCTTTTTCTCTGAAAGCTTGGCTTCTCTCTTGAAATTAAGCTTCTTGCCTGGCTTTGATTTGGCTAATAAATCGATTGATTCTGACGCTTTATTCCCCTGGAGAGCTTCAACATCCTTGTAAGATTGCTCAATAGCTAAGCACTTTGCAACAGCAATGTCAAATGTTAGTTCCTCAAGCTTAAGTTTCAAAAGCTCTGACATCATTCTCTTATCTCGAATACCCGAAACCAGTCTATCTCTAAGCCATATCAAACTCATGGGGTACAAATAGTCTTAACATGAATGTGGTGACCACGCCCACTTCAACACCCCACTCAAATCGAGTGTAATTTTCGAATGTTTTACCATCGTGCGGATTCTCTACGGAAAAAGCACTCAATGTACCTCTGAAATATTAAACTATAATATTGTGGCTTTCTATTTCGCTAATTCTCTAACTTGAAGGTGAAGTTTTTCCCTCGTCATTTTTACCTTTTCTCCGAGCGGTTGCGTGAAATTAACAAGGCGTTTTTGATCAAAACACGACCGAGCGAAGGGTCTCGGGCGATATCTCTTTTACGCAGGCGCAAATTAAAAATGTACCGCCAGAATCAAAAAGAGGAAAAAATTTCCTTTGTTTTGATATGTAAAGTGTCGAACAAAAAGCAGATTTACCCTCGTCAAATGGCGTTTCAAAACAGCTGTATCTTCCTCCTTTTGATTTTTTCCTGTTTTGTAAGCGTGAAAGCAGTAGGAGAGGGATCGGGAAACTCAGAAAGCGCTTCGGGAATTAATCTGCCATCGTTTATTTACAAGATAAACAAGTAAGATTTGTGAAGTTCGTTGAATTATGAAGTCTAAATAAATGCCTTTTTAAAGCTTGTTTGCTGGATTTTTCGTAAACTTCCCTTATTAATTTTTCGTTTCAGCTTACTAATCTATACTATTTCAAAGCAATGTAAAGACGAAGACGGAGAACCATGAGTCGTTCCTTTCCACAATCGTAAACAAAGTGTTTGAGCAATCAGATATACGAGGTGTAATAATCAATAGCGGCATATCAGAAGTCTTCAGAAAGAAAGTATTCTGTCTTCAGAAAGCTGTCAAGAAAACTAGTAATCGTGGCGGAAGGTAACTAAATGCACTTCTTAGCAAGTTGGAAACGGGCCCTATTATCGATTTAATATCATATCGATCTCAATATCATACAGTTTTGTATCTTTCCTCCGTGGATTCGCCTTTCTAAAGAGGATGTATGTTGAGTATTCATTGCAAAATCGCTTTGTTTTTTTTATTTCCCTCTTTGGCCAGTCCTCCATTTTGAAAATTCGTAACGGAGAGCATGTGCATTACGTGGGGTTAGTGGTTGCGTACACCTGGAACCGAGAAAAACAAATGTTCGTCGCACTGGGGAAAGAGTTTGATATGCTTTCCAAACGCATGGCGTCGTTAAATTTGCAATCCATAGCTAGATGTTTCAAAACAGCAACATATTGACTCACCGTTTCTCCTGCGTTACGTGCTCGGTTGTCAAACTCATACCTGGCTACTAAAGCAGACTTCTGTGGCTTCAATTGTTCGCGGAGACGCTCTACGATTGCGTTGTACGTGAGAGAATCTTCTCCTAACAAGGTCGGAGCCATCAAATCTTTCGCCAGTTGGTACGTTTCAGTGGGAAGATTGGTTAACAGGATGGCTTTCTTCTGTTTCGCGTCGGTCACTCCATTGGCCACGAAGAAGAATCCTAACTGTTCTGTATACGCCTCGAAGTCAGTTCCCACAGTGAACTTTTGAACTTTGCCGATGTTACGAACTGGATTTGGTGCCGTATTTGCATCGCTGGCCATCGTGGACGTTATGTGGATTTAGTTTAGGGATGTCTTCACTTTTAGCAGCCAAAAAGGTCCCTTAATATCCCATGCTCGTCGCCAAAATTGTCATGTATTACTCAAGAACTACACACCCCAAACAATATGGCGGTTCGGTAAGTAAAAGACTGTTTAATGAAGCCTGATGCGTGCGCATGAGCAAACCATATATGGTAGCACACAACATACAACACACTGGAAAACCATAACAACTGTTAAAAGTATTTTGGCCATCATGAGCACCTCTGGGACTGTGATTCCCACAAACCACCAAATTTGCATCTTTTTTTCTCTTTCATTTATCTTTTTTGAACCAATGATGCTGTTGTTTTGTTCAGCTTATCAACTTTGCTGAGCAAGTCTCCAACATCTTGCAGTTCCCTTCAGTCTATAATTTTCCCCTTCACCTGCATACCTACTTCTTGATATATACCGATGATAGGATATTACCCAATAAATTTGTCCTGAAGAGCTGTCTAATTTTGGTTGCCTGCAATTCTGATTTTTTTTGGCTCAGTATATGATGGATGACAACCCAATTTGTCGCCTTTGACAACCCATGCCTTTGTTGGAGAAAAGAATGCTCATGCCTGTCAGGTTTATTTCATAAATTATATTACAGCTTCCCTCTTTTATGTTTATTATCCTTCAAATATTTTTCAACACATAAGAAAAATGTTTTTGAACAGACTACTGTTTATGGTGTGTCAGTGATCTCTGAAATGATTTTATGAACAAAAGAAACATTTTCCTTCTATAGCAATGCTCTTCATCTTGAATCAAATCTTAAACACAGAGTTTTCCATATAAGATGTAAGGTTTGAAAATTGGGGAATATCACTTGAGGTATATTCTTGCATATATCCCCCAGTTTTAGCTAGGGGATACTCCATCATGTGATGAGTTTAGACCAATGGCCCACAAGCAAATAATCGTATTTGTTGGATTATAAAGGAATTTATAGATCAAGAATAATTTTTTATAAAAGCAAGGTAGCTGATGTATTGTAAGTGTAATGTGTGCTTTTGTAATTAATTAATATTTTAAAATATGAAAAAAGAAGGAAAAAAAAACCAGAGAGAAAGAAAGAAACCTCTGCAAAATACAAGAGACCAAACTGCTATTTTTGTCTCTGATTGGTTGATTATAGCGCTAATATTCAAGCAAATCACAAACCATGGGTCATGGAAAAGCGAAGAAATATTAGATTATTTTTAGGCTCAATCAATGTTATAAATATCACTGTGTAGGACAAGTAAAATGATTAATATAGTGTTCAGATCTGTCCCAAATTGTCTCATCTTATCCAACTACCTGAAATCTTGATCCTTTTAGTTCTGAGATCTGAGAGTTGATCCACTCAACTGAAAACCTGACATAGTTTGTTTTTAACATTGCTGAGAATATGTATGAGATTGTGTTAATGCTGAAACAAAAATTTGTCAAGTTTTTTTAGATATTTTATTTCCTTTATGGTTTTTATTTTATTTGTTTTTCATGCCCTTCTTTATGCATGCTGTGTATCCCAGAAATGAAAGAACAAATTTTGTCACATCTGCATTAAAAATTTCCAAAGTCGTCAAAATTCTGCCATTGACTGATCTAATTTGCCAAAGGATTTCACCTCCAATTTTAGGATTTATCCTTGAATCATTTATAAACCGGCTACAACAGACAGAGGCCTGTTTTTGGGACCACACAGCTAGTTTCTTAAATGTATATATCCTACGTAAATAGCACCCTAGACTATGACAAAAAATATTTGATGTATACACTAAACCAATGGTCCAATAATCAAGGATAAATTATGAACATGAATGAGATTCAAGATACAATCAAAACTGTCAATGGTATGGGTGGGAAGGAAACTAAAACTTTATTCTTAAAGCTAGAAATAAAATTTTTGCTTGCTAGCTTGCCAGATTACTAATAACACGTACACAGATACCTAAGTGTAATTTATTCTAATAAAAGTAATTTCGCAATTAAAATGCATCAGCGTGGTTAATAGCCATAAGCTTTGCTCAAGTCTCATGACTTGTAAGCTGAACAAATTGCTCAGTCTTAAGGGAGGGAAAATACTGATAAGCAACCTGCCTGTACTCAGTCCAGGTCTCTCAGTTATTGATGTTTAGCTTCCCAATTAATAATGATTCATATTTTGTCAATAGTGCTTATATAAGTTTGTCCACCTCGGCCAAAATTTGTCAATTCAGCACAAACCATCCACACTAATAAAATGTTGGTGATGACAGAAAATTTTTCATAATAAACAACTCTTTCGCCAGTGTGGAAAGGCCCTATGTTGAACAATTTTGTTGAACAGGTATTGGGAATTGAGTGGTAATAAAATGTCTGTTTTATTGTGTACTGAAAACAAATTAATACTTTAGATTTGACAGATGAAGAAGATGCAACGGTGGACACTGAAGATGGTCAAAAGACTCTGATCAAAAGGTGTATTTTGTCTGCAATGACTGAGTTGCTTGGGCAGGGTTGGAATTGCCAGGAGATGTGGTCTAATAGCAACTTCTGACAAAGTGCTCTGACCATCCCTTGCGAAATGGCTTTTGGAATTCCTAGGAATTCCTAGGATTTTCCTAGGAATTCCTAGGATTTTCCTAGGAATTCCTAGGAATTTATTCCTAGGAATTCCTAGGAATTCCTAGGAATTCCTAGGAATAAAGGTGTGAATTTTCACGGTAAATTCGGACTGGGAATTCCTAGGAATTCCTAGGAATTCCCAACCATAACAACTCTGGTTCTAAAAACCTAGAAATTCCTAGAAATTCCCAGAAATTCCCAGAAATTCCCAGAAATTCCAAGTTTATAGCCAACAGGACTTGGAATTCCTTGGAATTCCTAGGAATTCCTAGGAATTCCTAGGAATTCCAACTCAGAGAACCAATGACTTTCCCTGAAAAGCTGTAAATCTAAAAAATTTCTAGGAATTTCTGGGAATTTCTGGGAATTTCTGGGAATTTTTGGGAATTTTTGGGAATTTTTGGGAATGTTTAAGAATTACTGGGAATTTTAAGCAAAAATTTGAGGCTAATGATATAAAATAAATACTTTAAATTAAAAAAAACCCAGCTAAAATTCAAGTATTCAATGAAATTTATTTAGAAGCTTAATTAAGGCTTACATGTAAAATATTTTTGATTAAATAACATCAATGTGTGGTAATATTAGGATGGAATTTGATTTATTTTTCTTTTCTTGAAAACTTCATACGGATTAATCCTCAATTACAGCTATTCATATAAAATAGTTCTAATCAATCATTAAATTTGGTTTGACACAAATTGTGAATAAAATCTGTTGATTCTTTTCCATAAAATACAATATCTTAAGTTATATTTGAAAACCAAGCACTCTTGGGAGTGAAGGGGCTAATT
Organism: Pocillopora damicornis; assembly: GCF_964200805.1. Taxonomy (NCBI): domain Eukaryota; kingdom Metazoa; phylum Cnidaria; class Anthozoa; order Scleractinia; family Pocilloporidae; genus Pocillopora; species Pocillopora damicornis. The sequence goes on along the minus strand of NC_142670.1, from coordinate 26,553,116 downwards.
ACAGACAAATAAAATTGATTTTTTGATTAAAATCTTGTTGTAACTGTAACAATAAATTAGAATGAAGTTATCCTAAACTGCAAACTTAGCTGCTGTTTGTACTGTTTGTATTTTTTTTCCTGGGCTCACAATGAGTTGGCCTTGAATGAGGTTGTCAACAAGAACCTTGACCATTTTGTATCTGGATTCCTTGACATCTGAATTTGAAAAAAAATAATATATTAAAATATGTATATTTAAAGCTCAGACCAGGCTTTTAAGATGGCTATGAGGAAAAGGGCATTCATTGGATTCTCAAATTGAGAAATCTCTGTTATATTGAGTGACTTTTATATTGGAGTTAGTACATCTCTCTCATGGATTTTACTAAAAAAGGGCTGAATACATTATTTTGTTTTTACCCAGGAGGGCTTCTTTATGTACTAAGGTTTGTTTAATAACAGTTCCTATTATGAATCTTGAATGTTCCCAAACGTGACTAGAGGAATCTTGAAACCTTACTGATAGGTTTATTTCATTGTAAAGCATAAGCTTAAGAAACTGCGGCATGCAAGTGACCGATTCGATTCTCAGAATTATTCTAGTTTCAGTTGCGCCGAGCGTTACGTAAGCTTAATTCAACCCGCTACATCTATTCTTTTATAAGATTTTGATCACGTAACGAATATCGCAATTTTTACTCACCACAAACTTTCAAAATCGTAGCTTTACAGATGGCCACTCGACCCTTGTTTGTACCAGTCAATATGTCAACTGTTGTCCCTTCTTTTAACTCCACGGCGCCAACGACTTTCTTTTCTTTTACAACACTCACACTATTCTCGTTTTCCCATTGAACCACAATAAAAGCTATCTTTAGAAATGTTATATTAAGCAAAACAGTTGAGAAAAGCGATCAACCGATCCAAAGTACATTCAAAGATGAGCGCCAAATGGAGTCTTCTTTGTTTCCGATCACGGGCATGATCACGTGGATCTTTTAGGACTTGTAATTGGCTAGCAAAGTGAATCCGCTGGCTTGCCGAATGCAGTGTTAAGAGAAGCGCCTAACTTTATTTTGACTTCTCCGACCGGTTCTCTGCTTCTAGAAAATGGATAGCTTGGTGATACAAATAAAGATGTGAGCTCACTCTATGTAGAAATAATCGAAAAGAATCGATCGTATTACAAATGCACGATTTGTGGCCGAAAGTTGTCGAGGAAACAAAGACTCGAAACTCACTTGAGTTGTGTTAATGGCCAAGGTGAGAAATAACACAAGCCAATCACAGTTTTGAATGCGACTACAAATCGTCTTTTACCCTCATACTTATAAAAGAAGGATACCACATTCGGAAGTATAAGAGATACATAGATGATCCCAGTGTACCAGTACCTAAATCTACAAAGCTTGACCGTAGCAAGCGTTCAGCAACACGTTCCAACACCGCCATCTCGATTCCTCAGTCAGTCGTTTCCAATGAACTTAAAGCAGTATTGACAACAGAGTAGAGTGCGTCTTACAAAGGAGAAACATTTGTACAAGAGACAGGAGTAGCTATATGCGATTACAGAGGTGCGTTGGAACTCTGGTCCACAAATAGTTATGCACTGCCCGAAGTATAAAACAATCTTGTTGATAGCTGACAGACAGAGAAGAACAACAAGTAAACTTAAGAGCTGTTATTATTGAAGTGTGACTATCACTTTTCATTTTTATATAAAGAAGGACTTGTAATTTGCACCAAAAATAAAAAGATATAATATTTTTTTGGGAGATCCAGTGATTGGGACATTTAAGAAATTAAGTTATGAAAGGAAACTTGGTTGGTACTTCTCACTACTAACAAGTCTTGTTGACAAATATTTTCAGATCAGAGTTTCAAATAAAGTAAATTGAAGACGTCATATAAAAGGTGTTTTTCCTCTAAGGGAACATTGACTACATCTGTCTTGTCTGCATGCCAAATGTTTGCAAAGTGTGTGGATGATCCACAAGTATTGGAACATATACAAAACATTTTTGTTAGAGTTCCAATACTTGTGGATCATCCACACACTTTGCAAACATTTGGCATGCAGACAAGACAGAGGTAGTCAATGTTCCCCTTTTCTTACAAAAATGTTTTGTAAGAATAAAAACAGCAAAACAAATTACAGCAATTAGTCATGAAAATAGAGCAAAAAACTGAAAAAAAAAGCAGCAACAACAATCATGAAAAAAGAAAGATTAATTAGGTGTTGAATTTGTTTGTCTAAGGCATGAAATTTCTACTAAAAGTATTGTCAACAAAAAGTCTCTGACAGCGTTTGAGGCAACTGAGCTTGACTGTTCCAAGGTTTTCTAACAAAGGCAACCAGTAATGTAGGTTAGGGAAGTAAGATAACAATGTAATTATTGTTAATTATTGTGGAAGTTGGCAATTTCCATTTAACATAACTGACAGCTGGTTCATGAGAAAATCCATATTAATGTAAAGATTTACTAAAACTTAGTTTGAGTAATAAATTTCATGATCTTTAAGTTATAAACATGTACATGTATGTATATCTCTTGGTAAGTTTTGTATAGCATACCTTTTATTGAGCCAAAGTTTTAAGCCTCTGAAATTACTCTTTTTCTTAAAACCTTCACATTCAAGGTATTGAGAATTTCTTAGAATTTATGTGGACCTCAGGGTATTAAAATTGCCTCAAATTCAATTCCCAGAAATTCCCAAGAGTTCCACACTTCTTAAATTATAGGTAGTTTGTAAAGCTGAGAATTCCTAGGAATTCCTAGGGATTCCAAGTCCTCACAAAACTGGAGTCTTCCTTTCCCAGAAATTCCCAGTAATTCCAAGCTTTTTAAATCAGAGTTAATTTGCATAGTTGGGAATTTTTGAGAATTCCTAGGAATTCCTAGGAATTCCTAGGAATTTTTAGGAATTCCTAGGAATTCCCAGAAATTCCCAGAAAACTGGGAATTCGGTTTGCAAGGGTCATTTGCATAATTGGGAATTTTTGAGAATTCCTAGGAATTCCTAGGAATTCCTAGGAATTCCCAGAAAACTGGGAATTCAGTTCGCAAGGGATGGAGCAACCCTCCAGACCTTTTTGTAAATTACAGTTATTCTCTTTTCTTTTCTTTTAATCTTTAGTAAATAAGGCTCATGCTTAATAAATCTAATGCTATTATAAAATTTATCACATCCATGTTCAAATCACTGGTGATCCTTACAATCTGATTGGCTTTCACTGGTGTGATTTATTGATGAAATGCACCATTTCTCGCTCTAAACTGTATCAATTTCTCAGACAATGAGAAAGCTTTACTAAAATACAACAGCCAACAGATTTAACAGATTGTTTTAAGATTAATCAAATAAAATTTCAGAAAAATTAAAGACAACTTTTGCAACATTTTAAACTCCAGCTCAGTACTGGATCAATAACATACATGTATTTGTACAGGCTTCAAAAAATATTATTTGACTTAACAATCTTAGACCGATATATTTTGTTTTGCTGTTGAAATTGAGTTTTTGCAGGAACAAACTTTAAGATGTCTATATATCAATTAAGTAAACCAAAGCAAGAATTTTAATTTATTATTGGGAGTAGCTACTTAAATTTTTTTTACTATTTTTATTTTGTTCATACTTTAATTACTGACTGAAAAAAGAAACAGTTAGGCAAAAAGAACAGTTACCAGTAGTTTATGTTTTAAGGTTGAGTGTCATTACCTGAATAACTTTTCAAACTGCAAGTAATTGCAACTTGCATTTCAAAAACCCTTGTCATTGCTTACTTCACTTGCCCTTGATTGATATTCTTTTGTATTTCAGAGGAAAAATTGGAGGTAAGGAAGACACATGGCACCTAAGGAAAGCTGGTGCCTCCATCAAACTTTGCAGTGGAGCTGGCCAACAACCCGTGCCATTTACATGTAGATGCCGATTGTGGAACCCCAGGAGCCTCTCCCCACCCGTTGCCAGTGATGAGATATTGGTTAGCAGTGTTATTGAACTATCTCATGATGGCCCATCAAATCTGGAGTACAGGGAAAATTTTGAAGGAATCAGTTTTAATGTAGCTTTGTTGCACAGTGCCCCATATTTGGAGGGGTATGAGGTGGTTATCAAGCAACTGACTGACCAAGAGAACAATGAATGGAAGGAATTGAAGACAGAGAATACATGGCATGGATCAGGTACTGTAATGTTGTTGTGAAATGTAGGTGTGAACGAATTAATGAATGATGTTCTCAGGCTCCCTTCCTCACTGGCATCAATGTCAGTATCTGAGCAGTTGTGCACCTCCCCCTCTCCTAGCCCAAAATTAATCCCAACTTGTAACCCAAACTTATTAGCTGACTGTTGTTGGCTTAGGAGAGGAGGAGTAGGAGTGCACTGACTCAGATACCAGCACTGATCCTTACTATGCATGACCTTCGTACTGCACTAACAATATCAAAATACGCTTCTTGACACTTCATGTCCAGATCCAATGGTTTTTACAACATTTTATTTTGGTTTTCCATTTAGTTGCAGCTAAGCAGCTAGTACATGTAATTATTGCATAAATGTTACCAGATTCCAAAGTGCATTTTAATCACTAAAATATAAATTTTACCTAATCACCATGTTGTTGCAAACTTTATTCTTTGAAGCATAACTATTATTGTATGAAGAGTTCAAAACACAGTTAAAGGAAGCAAATTCAACCATTATTTTTATTCTCATGCAGAAACTTCAACAGTTCCCAGGTGGCTTTTCCCATTTGCACAAGCTGTTTGTGCAAAATCAGGAGTTTCTTCATTTCCTGCAATCTGGCGTCCTAAGTCTTTCATTTTTTCAAGAGGTACTGCAATAGGTCCGGAACTGACCTGTATTGTGCCTGACTTTCCTGATGTCAGTGTTCAAATTCCTCAGAGCTGTGTTCCTGTTGATCAAGATTTCTGTGTGACAATCAAGGTACGTGGAACTGTATAATTATATACATGTGTGAGTTCAAGTTTTTTTATTTTCCAGTTTTAGTGTTATAAGTGTTATGAGATTGGCGTGAAGGGATTGTCAAAAACACAAAGATAAAGCAAAGGTGTTATAAGAGTACACCCTGTGGCCTCAGTTACTCACAGTACACCTCTTTAACTTAGTGGCAACATTGATGGAAAGAGAAATATTAAAAAATTGTAAGCTTAATTACAGGACAGTTGTTCATGTGCTTAAGTTACATGTGTGAGAAGATACAAGTAGTATTGTTCTATTAAACCGTTTTGGTAACTTTGCAACAATTGTGGTTCTACTGTCCCCGAATGTACTCATGGATCCTGGAAATACCCTTTTTAAAAACCAGATTTTCGAGACCTAACTTTAAGCAACAAACAGAACATTTGTTTTTGTTTTGCTTCAATATAAATTTCAAATTGAAATCGTTCCTGTCAGGTAATTTGGTTTTGTGGTTCGTATTGGTTAGCAGTTAATGCAATTAGTGAAAGAAGATGAGCATGATATTATGATGAATTAGCAAAACCGAGGTCTGACTTATCAGCCAAAGCTGAAGATAACACAGACTATAGCGACGCTTGATCGCCGCTAGCTGGACCGTACGAATCTCACTGATCGACACAACAAATATCGCCCCAATTTCTTTCATGGAACGCATCCTTTATTAAATGTCGTATTTGACCGTGAAGCTAAAAATAATTGATTCACGAAATTAGGGACAAGAAATTAGCTATAGAAACACTCGAGGTAAATTAAACTTACATTGTTGCCGGATCTGGCGAGAGTTGACACAAAAAGGACCTTTCCTTCCTTCGATAAAAACGACAGACAATTTCTTTCTATTAAACCACGAGTGCTTGCGAAATCGATCGAATTATTGAATTACACAATAGATCCGTTCTGTTTGGAAATGCGATACCACTTACGGAACGCGTGACGAGGCACCTAGTGTGACTTTTACAGATTATTAATTAAACGATTACTAAATCAAAACAAGGGATAAACCCGTGCCTTAGGGGCACTTACACAGACATAAAGTTTGATAATTTATAATATCATGCAAAATCCAAATTAAATTATTTTTTATTATAAATCTTTTAAACAAACTGCAAAAGAAGACACCTCTTTCTAAATTTGCAAAAGTTTAAGAACAGTGTACAGACAGAGGGCTTAGAGGTTGAACTCGAACTGGGAGTAACTTGTTTTGCTTTTGATCTCAAGGTACAAGAATTTCCAAGCAGTGAGCTAAAAGGAGAGGGAGGACTTGTCGGTCCAGTTCTTTACATTTCAGGCTCTCAAAATGTGACTCTCATCGCGCCTGTAACAATCAGGATTCCTCTCACCCTCCGTAAAGGAAAACAAGAGTTGGCAGAGTTATGTCCTGGTGAACTTAGGATATTACACTGTGAATCACTAGTTGAACCACATGACTGGAAAGACATCACAGGTCAATTAGATGAACCTGCACGTCTTGTAGATGGGAAAGTGCAATTCAAAGTTAGGCATTTCTCTGGGTAAGTATTTCTTGTCGGCTTTAATTGGAAAATAGTACGCAAGACGTAGATGAAATATAACAGTATTTCAGTGTACAGTCATACACGCATGTATTTCTTTTAATTAAACATAGATTCAAAAATTGAAATGATCACTTACATACGTAGACTCAAGGTTACTGTGCAATGGCTGTTAGTCATTTTCGTTGGGTTGCTTAAGGTGTATTTGGTTTTTTCTTATATTTGATAGATTCCGTCCAATCAAGTTGATCAGATCACTTTTACAATCTGCTTCGGGCCTCACTGAGTTTATAGGAAAACTTCCCAGTAGGTCTAGGCCTCACCTTGCCCAATTTTCTACGTGCTTGTGCAAGACCTCTGTTCCGGGACATTTTGGACTCAAACTTTTCTGCTATCCTCCAAGCCTGCAATATGAAGTGAACCGGCGAATATCAGAGTGTGTCGTGCCCTACAAAGGCGAAGGCAGCTCTCGTAAACCAGTTTGTGAAGAGGAGAAAATTTTGGTGTCTCTTTCTCAGGCAATCATACCCCAAGGCACAGACGAGAAAAACGCCTTACAATTTGTGAGGTATAATATCGTATAGTTTATTTTTGGCCCATCAAGTACATAGGATTTAGTTGAACACTTCTAGATACAGTCATGGTAGTTTTACATAGAAATAATTTATTCATTCCATTGTAAAATTGAACATTGTTCGATTGTCAGTTGACCATTTTTCGCCACTGCTTTTCTAGGTTTCTTATTAATCAATTGGACTATGGAGGTATACAAGTTGGTTTTGTTCGGGCGTGATTATCTTCAAATGCTCGTTTTTAAAGATTCAGTAGGGCTCTCGTTAAATGTGCTGTCATTTTGGATTGTGAGAAAAGATTTCAAAGCATGTGCTTTTCTGAACGAAGACTCGGCTGGTGTAGTGTACATTGAATTTGTCTCATTTAAATTCATTTCGTTTTGAACAGATTCCACGAGGACAAAATTTTTGACACAGGTGGTGAAGTTTGCTCAGGAAGTGAGAGTGTTCCAGGAGTGAAGTTTTTCGACCAAAGTCGTGAACTTTTGTGCAACGTGACCATAGTATTAGCATCTCAAGTAGGTGACATTTTTCGGTTTATGGATTTGTCAATCAAATGTACTTTTAGCCCAGAGCTAATATACTACTGATGCCAACCTTACTGTCGTAGATGTAGCCCATGATGATAGCATTACACGTCAGCTTATTAACAAGATTTTTAAATTGTTACCTGTTAGGTTCTCAAGCTAGGTGTTTTTTCCCTCTTGCAGGCATCTCATCCATCTGGGGTCGTCCTTCCCTTGTCAGAAATTCAAAGAGCTCAGGTTTTTTACTTGTTTATTCATTGAATAAATATGGTTGTTTTTTTATTCATCCCCTCCTTCCTTAAATTCTTACCTCTTTTATCCCTTTGGTTGGTCTTTCAGTCTTATGACTAGCTATTTCGTTCTATTTTCAACCAAGGCTATTGAATTATAACCGTTTTGGTATTGTGGCACCTTTCTTTTTATAAAAGCAGTCCTTCATGGAAAATTCGGAGTCAAAGTCTAACCGTTGTCTGTTGCGGTTTTGCAGGAAATGCCTCAGTCAAATCGAAACATTCAATCCTCAGTGGACGTAGATTCACTACATGAGCACGGCAAGAAATTACATGTCACTCTTCTAGCAACTGAATGGTGTTCGGCTAAGGGTGGTTTGTCCACCATAAACAGAGTGCTCGCCAAACAGTTTTCATTAAATCCCAATGTAAAAGTCACTTTGTTTGCTCCTCCATTTGAATGTAAATGTAAGGAAAAAGACAAAGCAGAAGCTTTTAAATGTGATATTAATATTAAGGAAGCAGATGGAAGAATGTCAAACTCCACAGACCCCCTCGACCGGTTGGCGTTTCCCCCGGGGAAACTCCACATAGACGTGGTTATCGGTCATGGTTGGAAGCTTGGGTGGCAGGCAGAGGAAATCAGGAGAAGCCACTCCTGTAAGTGGGTATAGATGGTCCACACATGTCCTGAAGAACTTGCCATGCACAAAATCGGCGACAAACCTCTCTCCAGAGGTGAAGAGAAGCATGTGTCGGAAGTTTCCCTGTGTGAAAAGGCCGACCTTGTTGTTACCATAGGACCCAAATTACTGGAAGCTATTGCTAAGTCCCTCCGACCTTGCAAAGAAGAAAAAACTGTATTGTCAATAACACCAGGTGTCTTTTCTGAATTTAAGAGTGCGAAAACCTTTGTGGCTGACTTGGAGAATTTTTACATTTTAGTGTTTGGCCGTTGTGATCCAAAGGATTTGTGCATAAAGGGCTATGATATTGCGGCAAAGGCCGTGGCTATTTTGCATCATAGATCATATCACCTTACCATCATTGGTGCAAACACTGACAATCAAAAAGAGCTTGTTGATATTTTAGTCAGTTTTGGTATACCACATTGTCAGTTAACTGTAAGAAAGTTTTGTAAAGATCGGGAATTTTTAATCAAATCGTTGCTGGAGTTTGATCTCGTCCTCATGCCATCAAGAACAGAAGGGTTTGGTTTAACTGCCCTTGAGGCATTATCTGCCGGTATTCCCATTCTTGTGAGTGGAAACTCGGGATTTGCTGAAGCATTGAAGAAAGTGGAGTTTGGTGAATTTTATATTGTAGAAGACTTTAAGGATGCTAATGAATGGGCAAAAAAAATCGAGTCCATTCGACAGAAGGAACCGCGATTGAGACTTAAAGAGATTCGACAACTACGGACATTCTATGAAGAGAAGTACAGCTGGGAGAGTCAGTGTCAAGACCTTGTGGCGACAATGTCAAACATGGTTTATGGTATGATCTAGTTTGTTTTTTGTCTGTTTGTTCGGCAGGAAGGATACATGCAACACAGAACGAATCAGATTGTTCAGTCTGATTCTTTCATACTGTTGTTTTTGTGACACAAGGGAGTAACAATAGTGATTGAGATTTGTTTTACTTACTTACTTCAAGCGCCCTCTACCTGAAGTGAAAAAGAAAATTTCCATTCCAACCATGGTTACATGAAATTTTCCATCACTTTATACATTAACCAGCTCACGTTGTCTTTTACCGTCGTAATTCTTTTTAAGTCCTCAAAACCGCACTTTCTACTCCCACTCCATTGTTTTTTCCCACTGGACTAGAATAAACTCAATGATATTAATTCGTTCTCCTTGTTGTCTAGCTGAACCCTTGCGTCCAAAACTGGAAGAAGTGAAGACGAACACCAGATGGAATGCACTCATTGTGGTGGCCGTAGTAGGAGGCCTTCTGGCCGCATTCATTTCTCTCCTACTCCAGAGAGGGTGGATTGGTTCCTGAAGTGTCCTGCTGTATCGGATTAATGTAACGTTTTCAGTTTTAAACAAGGTTTATATTGGACTTAGAACGTCATTGATATTTTTGGTAATGAAGATGTAATAGGCCAATTTCTAAGTGCCGAAATGAATGGAAGAGTTCGATTAACACTTATGGGAATTAGTTGCATAGATTTTGGTAATTATTTTTCCCAAAAAGAACTAATAAGCTGGAGAAAGATAAGCCGTAGACAGTTACATAACTAGTTGAACTCCTATAAACGGCAAACAAGAGGTCTGCAACATGTCTTACGGTAGCGTTAAACGCATTTTAAATGCTGCTTCTGGAAATTTTCATAGTTCGTACGTTATCGAAAATTACGTAGGATGCCACACCTAATCGTTACCAGGGCGTGAAATTAATTTTTTTTTTCTGGTAGCCACTTGGCTCCTAAATTCTTCAAAGTGGTGGCCAATTCAAAAAAAAGTTGATCGCTGTTTTCAAAGACAACCAAAAATTGTTTTTTACGTTGTCACCGTTCTAGAAATTAAGTTAGGGAAAAGATCTTTAACTAGCTACAAAGTGGACACTAGGATGGATGATATGCAACGTTCAAACTCACCTAAATCCAAGATGGCGTCTAGTTATCGATCGAGATGCATGTGCTGCGTTTTGGAAACAAACTTGATGAGGAAGTTTGCCGCGGATTTATCTTTGCAAATCTTTTCGATTCACTTTATATCTAGGTAAGGTTATGATGAAACATTCTAGTCGCCACTTTGGCAACCAATTTTCAGGATTTGGTCGCCAAAGTGAAAAATTGTATTAGGTGCAATTTCACGCCCTGGTTACCCTATTTGTTTAAGTTAACATCAGTTTTGGTCCATTTATTCAATATCCTGCAAAAAAATTCTGCTATAGTAGGCAACATAGTGACAACATAACCGTTTTAGGAATAAAATCTCTCTTACACGGACAGAAAAAACGAATTTTTCATCCGAATATTTCAATTGGAAATAATATTTACGGCAACATGTTTCTAAAGTTAAGGTTTTCTAAGCATAAAAATTTTGCAGGTTTTAAATTTTGTATATTATGTAAACTGCACTTGACCCACCATAATTAGCTCCTTTAGAACCCCTTATTCTTTAGGTTGGAAGTCAAGAGGAGAGAATGATGATGAATCTAGTTGGAAAGAGTTAAACGTTGTTATCCGTGAGAATTTCTACAGAACATTTCACACTTGTTTATTATCAAGGCAGAAGATCTTTCATGGTACATTCACAAAAACAATTCTGCGCATTTTTCTTTGACATTTGATTTGTTTCCTGTAAAACGAAGTTGAAGAGATGTTGATGATAGTCGTGTTTTGTACAATATGGTAAAAGTAGAAAGTCAGAAGATAGAGTAATAATTTTATTATGGTTGAAAAAGAAAAAAGAGACATACATTCATAAATGACGGTACAACATGTAGCAATACAGTAGTTGGAAGTACTAATACTATTCTATAAAGTACTAGTACTATATCATCCCTTTTAGAGCACAAGAACGTAAAAACCGCAAAAGATTCACAGCATTTATATCAGTCTTGGTTAGGCTCAAAAATACTTGATGGTTTACGTCAATGCAACAAACTCTTTAATTTGAAACACTAAAAGTAGGGAAAAAACTTAGAGAAGAGAAATTAGGTGTACATTCACTTTTCTAGAGTTATGACAGCAGAGACGACACAAATTAAAATAGCAAAAATACTGAAGAATTTTGTTGAATGTTTATCCAACTATTTTCTTCTGTTCCTCTCTATTCTCCGAGGGTTCCCAATAGGGTTCTTGAATTTCGCGATCCCGACTAAAATTATCTCTGAATCCCGTAATCCCGACGGTTTATACCGGCCAATCCCGATCCCGATCTTACACTTACGTCTTAGTCCATTTCCTAAACTTTCAAAGCCGTAGCCAGACTTTAGAACAACACAGGCAAGTTTCGAGCGCCAAAGGCGTGAGCCGCTAGAGGGTTCTGGGGGCATGCCCCCCCCCTTCCCCCCAGAAAATTTTGAAATCTAGAGGCTCAGAAATGCTCTTTTAACCAATCCAGTTTTTTCTAGGGATTATTTTCTCAATTAAACGTTTCTTCAAAAAACAAAAGGCCAAAAATTCTATGGTCATCGTAAGGCGTAAGTTTATCTCTTTTCACTAAAATAATGGTATTGTTTATTTTACAAGTTTTCAAAGTTTTGCACGAATAACGTACGCTGGTCACGGTAACGACTTCCTTCCGTCAAAACTTCGGTCACGGACAAACATGACAAACGTATTAGTACAGACAGGTAGGTATCAAAGAAAAAATTACGATGTAAACAAGTGCATAGAAGACAAAAGGTGACGGCAATCCCATGGTTCCACAACAAGGAAGATAAAGAAAAATTAACTGAAAACAATGCTGCTATTGAAGCGAATACTTCTCACGAAGCGGGAACCTCTTCCGAGGTGAAACAGCCTCTCGTTCCAAAGATGAAATGTTACCATCGTCGCCAGGGAAATCTTTCTCTAATATTCTATTTTCCTCTCCGACTTGTTTCCTGTTGTTTTCTTACTGCTCCTGGAAGTCAGAGCGTTCGAGGCTGACCAGTTCGCCCGGCTAAATTTATTTTTAATAGAGGTTAAACGGGGGAGTTCCAGCTCTTGTCATCGTTGTTTTCTGTCTGACAGAGCTCTGACGCACTGCTGCAACAAGTGTTTACGCCCAGTCCCTCATCTACTGTATGCTCTGTGGTCATCAGTACAGGTAGTAGCGATTAAATTTCTGGTATGGCCGATAGCATCATGGTAAGTTCAAGTACAGGGTACCAAGAATTTGGATTTGTAAAATAGTACGTTGCCCAATGGGTTTTCCTCTTTAAGCCTTCTTCAGCTGCATTGGCTGCATCTGTTTTTTAGGTAATCTAACATCGTCAAAAGTTTACCTTCGGGATGCAGGAAGATAAACTGTCCAGTGTCATGCAACTCGACAGGTTAAGAGTGTCATATAGGTATAATTCTGAGATTTGCTGGAGGTTTTTCAAGGCCGTCAAGCATTTCAAAAAACGTAGCAGTCTGACATGCCTCGTTGCCCTGTGGGCCATTGAGGATTTTTGGTAAATTGGCAACTTCGCTTCTTATATAATATTCATTCCCGCGCAATAACAGCCCGACCACCGCCTGTTCGCCTGGTGCTTTTCATGGACTGAGAATATAACTTTCTTCATAAATTCTCTTCAACAGACATCCCGGTTCTAGGTTCGTTTAAATGATTATTTCCCGAATCCCGCTCCTCAAAATCGCCGATTCCCGTGTCCCGTTCATAATTGCTGGTTTTCACGTGACGTCACTAAATTTCAGACTTCAGAACTATTGATCCTCCTGAGATTTTACTTTCATGATGTATTAGAGCAGCTAAAAACTAATATTCAGACAAATTTTCACTCCAAATGGGTTCTTGGTTTAGTGATAGACTACTCTTGAATTTCTAAGCTTTTGCGTGACGTGGCCTTTACATGACGAGCGAGAGAGCTGTTATGTTGGTTTAAAAGGTGACTTATTTAGGGAAATTCAGCTATCTGAACAGTTCTTGTATTAGAATAAAGTATTATTGTTACGTTTATGAGTTCTTAGAGAGATAAATTCACGCTTTTGTAGCAAAACTCAGTGACAGATGTTTCTTCTGGTTTCCGGCCGCCATGTTGGTGCCCATCTAGGTGGGCACCAGCATGGCGGCTCCATACAAATCTCTATAAATTTGGGAAAAACGTTTCTCCTCATATCTTCCGTAAGAAAAAATTGCTGTGACCTGAATCTTGGCGAGAGTCTTTACATATCTAGCTTCTTTCTATTTCCAGATTCTAGACTAAATCGATTGAACGGTTTTTATTTTTTATTTTGATCTATTTTGAATGGCGTGACACTGAAAACCAGCAATAGGAATCCCGCATCTCGCTTCCTTCTTACGTTAAATTCCCAGATCCTGGGCTATAAAAGAGTCCAATCTCGGATCCCGAAAATCTATTGGGGACCCTCTTCTCCCTTCTCTCATTAATTAGTTGTAATTTGGTTTTTAAGCTTATGTTTCCGATTGTTAATTTCATAACACACGAAAAACGAAGGTAATTTTCGAGTCATAACTTAGTTCCTTCTTTGGAAAAACTTGTGTTGTTTTTAAAAGTTCTCCGAAGAAAGTGCTTAAAACTAATTGCAGGCTCTTGGTACTGTGAGGTGGAATAAATTTGGAGAAAATGGAAGGGGGTGTTGGATGGGTAGAAGGCCGTCAAAACTAAGGGACCGGTCATTATTTATCGCCTGGGGGGGGTCGGAGTATTTAGGGGGGGATCACATGGTTTTTTGAAGACCTTTAGGGGGGGATCAGCCGTAATTGACAAGCATAATGGGGGGGATCAGACCAAAAAAAAAGGAATTTTAGGTCGCGCCGGGACCCCGGGTGATTGCATTTGTAAATACTTTGGTAGGATTTGCCGCTGGGACTCTAAACCCCCAACCATATATTCAAGACCACGTTCAGTTGTATTTTGTATTATATAAACTCTATTCTAGCTCAGACACAAAACCCAAACCCTTCTACAGACCCTCCATTTTGTAAAAAAGAATCACTATCGTAGTCTAACATACACGTTTTTATTCAGGCACGATCTAAATTAGAAAGGTAATCAAGATTTTGAGAATGGAATACTTACAATTGCTCAAAATTGTTTCAAAACGTTTCAGTTTGTTTTATAGAGAATCGTAATCTAAAATCATAAACTTTCATTATTTTAATACGCGGCCGAATGAAAACAACAAATAAAAAAGTGTTTATTTTGGTGAGGCTGTATCTTGTTCCGCTTCCGTGTCAGAATCTTCGGCAGCCCTCTCCACTGGCTCTTGCACAGTCTCCTCGTCAGATTCATCTGAATCCTCGCCCGAACCTGACCCTTTTTCAGCACCATTACTGCTATTCTCTTCGTTCATTCTGGCCACTACCACTTTCAAATTGCGTGCCAGCTCTGTTTCAAACACGCCTCTTTCCAAAAGCCATAGCAGAGGATCCAGGTGGAGACGCTTGACAAATCTCGCAGTGAATCCTGCATTAATACTTGAGACACATTTGTAAGTATTCTTTTCGAGTGAATCGAAAACCTCTTTAGCTACCTCTTTTGAGGTAAGTTTTTCTAGGAGAATTGCTGCTCGCTGATGCAACCTTTTCTCCTTGATTTTTTTCACTTTTCTCTTGTTTTCTTTTTTTCTTCGGGATTGGCCGTTGTTCCCCATGGGAGATGGGAACTTTCTCTTCAAGCTCATGAGGGTGGTCGTGAGCGCATTGGAGGCTTTCTGCAGCTCTTGGTGTATGGCCTTCACTCGCTCTTGAGCTTCCTGGAAATATTTGAGCTCATCACTTGCAAACGACCTTAAGGTATGCTCTTCTGTATAAAGGTTCTTTCGTCTGTTGTCGATAAATGAGAGCAAATCGGATGCTGAATTAACGGCCTCATTGACAGTGGTCAAGGAGGACTCACACTTCGCGACATCACCACTGCCCTTACATCCATCCACGCCTGACATGAACTTCGTGATGTTTTGGCACACTCCCCAATTCTCGTTTCTAAGCAAGTTGTTTTCTTTATCGGAAAGGGCTTTTATCTTTGTGTTTAACTGCCAACGCATTTGCTGTTGCTCGAGGAGATACTGTTTGAAACCGGCTTGTTTACTCACGAATGAAGATTCATAAATCTGCGGTACAACACTATTGTAGAATTTCAGCCTTTCTGTGTGTGGGTTGGGAAGAAGATATTTTTCCCACGGCTTCTTTTCTGGTGCTGAGTCGTCGTTGTGGTTCAAGGTCCATGAGACGTAAGTACCACTATTAAAATATCACTTGCATATTCAAAAAGTTATTTGGCGGTGGCTGGGAGAAAAGGGGGGGGGGGATCATGAAACTTTCCACTACCGATAAGGGGGGATCTCTAAAAAACTAGATACTCTACGGGGGGATCAGGTAAATGCTCCGATGTGACAACAAAAATACTCCGACCCCCCCCCCCCCCCCCCCAGGCGATAAATAATGACCGGTCCCTAAAACTTAACTATCAGACCCTGGGCAAGGGCATATAGCGACAATAATGCGTCCATCAATGGTCGGTGGGATCCCTCCTACCATTCAGATATCTTCTTGATGGATTTGTACGATGAGTATCAACTCATCATCTTTGGTGTACATTTCCATACTTATCAGGTCTTTCCCTGCAGCAGTACTCACGACGATGACATGGGCACCTTTTCGATGAAATGCAAGCTTAGCCGGACCATACCCTTGTAAACGTTCCAGTTCAAACTTGTTCAGACGGTTGCCGTATTCACTGAAGTGTGAACTCAAGAATCTTCTGTGTCCACCACCATAACACGGCCTTCATTAGCAACAGTGATATCCCGCGGATTCTTCAGTATTCCTTCTCCTTAACTGCAAACAAACTCTCCGTCGTTGCCATATTCCTCCATTGATGCAGGGGCTTTCAATGCCAGTATAGTCCATGTATCACTGACTGACAGTCCTATGCAGTCGACTTCTTCTTTCAGACAAAACCTGTAATAAAGATCAGCGGTTTTAGCAAGTCTTTTAACCCAGCAGGATTTCTCAGTCCCAGGCTTCTCCAGAGCAGTCAGCAGAAAGAAGTTGTCTTTCACGTCAATTGCTACGTCCCAAATATTTGATCGTGAATTTACATCATCGGTAGGGAGACTGGAATCCTTGTCAAACATTCAGCTGCTGTAAAACATCTTCACGTTACCACACGTATTTCCTACAATGAATTCCCCTGTGGAGTTTGTAACGATACTTACCTGGTACCTACGCCTCTGCTCCTCCTCACTCTCTTGACCAAATAATTATGGTGCAACGCAACAATGCTCCATGCCATGCCTACGCAGAACTTTGCTTACCCTTTCGTCTGACAATAATTATACCTTCTCTTTCCCACTGTCAACAACATGAGCAGAGCAGATGGAAAGAGATACACCTTGACCAGCTGCTACCGTGACATCGTAGATGACACCATGCACGTGACAGACAGTGGAAATGATTTGGTTTATTTTTTCTCTACTGAAATGACTCAAGATGCCTTTCTTGAAATAAACATCAAAAATAGTTATAACGGCTGGCATAGAGTGTAAATCATCAATTCAAAATTTGCATCGTATCAAAGCATCCGCGGAATGGTCCACATTTTCTAATACTGATATCAACAGTCGTTACCGCATTGCTCGAATGCAGTCAGACATTTCTAGAGCTTCATTGTTGAAGGGCAATGTTGCTTTTCTTTAAGAATCTCTTAATTATTCCTTCGCTTCACAGAGCTTTCTCGTCGCTTATTCATCCAGGTATAAAGCCCAAAGTTTCTCATTCCTTCAGTGAGAGAAAGCGTTTCTGTACAAACCTCTTATGCTCTTACTCCGTTATACCCGCTCCCAAACTTCGTCTTGTTGAACACTTCATTTGACAAATCGACTCCTTCTTTAAAGAAACTGATGCTTGCCAATAAATCTCTCCTTGGTATTCCATCCAACTTTGACTTGATATCGTCAATTTCACGCACGATAAGGGAACGAATATTAATTTTTTTATCTGTCACGTCACCATCTAAAAGTTTCTCTATTACTTTAGGAGGGGGGCATTGGGATTTTCGGTTTTGCGGTTTTGGTGTTCATTGTTGTTTGCGGATTTTCCGATTTTCAGCATTTGGTTTCGGTTTTCGTCAGAATACTAACCAATTTTCGAATTTGGTATTCGATGTGGTTTTCGTTTATCCTCTTTGGGTTCCGGTTGCTCTTCGATCTAAGCGCGGGCAATTATGTGCCTCCACTGATCTCGAGTACCCGCAAAACCTTTGTGTGCCCCTTTTGCATCAAATTGATTAGGGTTTTGATAACTGGGATGTGAAAATTTATCGGTTTTGACGGTTTTGCTTGCGGTTTTCGGTTTTAATTGAATTTTTTAGCGGTTTGGCGGTTTTGGATGATGGTGATGTTCTTTTCGATCACAGCACAAGTGACATTCCTCAATAAAGGCCAGTTCGTATATGCTTGGCAATACGCATGTTTTGAATTAAAATCTTACTTTCGTGCGCACTGGAACGTAAAGTATTACCTATTTCTATTAGAACGCTAAGGATGATGTTTTCACTCAGTTTTGTTGGGGGGGGGGGGTCCAAATCCGTTAGCGGATTTGGACGGGGGGGTTCCATATCTGCTAGCGGATTTGGACCGGAGGGTCCAAATCTAGGGGGGTCCAATCCACTAGGACAGCGGAATATTTAGGTCGTGCTGGAAAGTTGAAGTGTTGAGTCGTGAAAAAAGTTACAGTCGTGAAAAAAGTTGAAGTCGTGCAAGAAAGTTGAAGTCGTGCAAGATAGTTGAAGTCGTGCAGGAAAGTTGAATTCGTGAAAAGAAAGTTAGTTGTGTAGGAAAGTTGAAGTCGTGAAAAAGAGTTGAAGTTGTGCGGAAAGTTGAAGTCCTGCACGAAAGTCGAAGTCGTGAAAAAAATTTGATGAGAAATACGAGATGGCACTAACCTGGCCCCGTAGCATGCCCCCCTCCCCCCTTTAGTTCTGCCTTTCATACAAGCATGTCAACGACGGCTTTAAACACGGCTCTTGGAATCGAAGAAGTCACTTTGACGATGTTTTTAAATCGATGTTATAGTATTCTAAGTGATATGCAGAGTAAAAATCGGATGAAAAAAATAAACTCAACTATTGCGTCCTTCAAAAAATGGTGGGCCTAATTGTCAATCTGTGAGATTCATGCAAACTGGCCTTCCTGCCTTTGTCATCGTGAGAAAAAAAAAATTGTGGAATTTTCACTCAAAAATGATAAATTTGAAATAGGTCTACGGCAAGTAGCACTAAGCAATATTCAATTTGTCTAGTTTTGTATTCAATTTGGTCTTTTTATTTGTAACTAGGTGTTATGAATTTATTCAATTTTTTTGTATTTAACGTATTCTTTTCCAAACAGTGTGCTTTTTTAACATTCACCTTTGAATTGACAATCGAATTGTTATTCAACATTCAAATATTCGTCGCTAAGCAAAGATTCTTAAGAATTTCAACGGGATCAACTGTTGGTCGTAAAACGGTCAAAAATTAGCCGTTAGGCATGAAAATTGACAAATTTTAACCATACGTCGTGAAAAAGTTCACCGTGATTTTTTTTCTTTTAATCCCAAAGAAAGCAAGGTCATCTTTAGCCGTAAAATGGACAAAATCCTAACCGTTGGCCGTAAAAGCCATCATTCATTATTAAGCAAACAGCTATTCATTGCAAGGACTTCTGATACGCGGGGTCCAACGTTTGATTCAGAAAACGCGGCGAATCAGTTCTTGACCACTCCCTCCCCTTTCACTCGTAATTTTTTTTTACTCGCAAGGGGGGGGGGGGGGGTAGATCCTTGGAGATTCCTTCCCTTGTGTTTGACAACGAAGATTGTACAGGAGAGGGTACCCCCAAAGACGCCTGACGGTTCATTGTATCGACACCCTCGTGTTCCACTGAAAAAAAGATAATAAATGAAAAAGAAATTAAAGAACAGCCATACTACTATGCGATCCTGTCTTTGGAAGAGTTTTGGTTACAGAAAAGTAACAGTATTGTCTCTTAGGGAAGGTAGGGGATGAGCTGGGACCCCCTGACTCTCCCTGTTGATCCGTCCCTGCATTCCAAACAACTCATGTTTGGTGAAGAACGCACAACCTTGCTTCTAACGACGAAAAGACTGTGTGTGCCTCATTTTTCGGGGGGAAGGGAGGGAGAAAGCAGATGGGCTAAATCGGACTTCGTTTCCTATTCAGTAGACCTAAATTAGCCTAGTTCGATGTTGTGAGCTGATCAATCATACACGCAGAGGCGTTACGCGTCTCCGTTCTTCAGGCGAGAACGCTTCACTTTCCGATAACGCATTAAACAGACAAGGTTGGTGGCCAACAATTGTTGCACTCAAGATTTCCGGCAGTATATATGCTAA
Source organism: Pocillopora damicornis (assembly GCF_964200805.1). Taxonomy (NCBI): domain Eukaryota; kingdom Metazoa; phylum Cnidaria; class Anthozoa; order Scleractinia; family Pocilloporidae; genus Pocillopora; species Pocillopora damicornis. The sequence goes on along the minus strand of NC_142670.1, from coordinate 26,533,280 downwards.
CATGAAGAACTATAAAATTTGAGGTAATGAGTTTGCTAACGTAACAAAGCGTGAAAGCTCCTGAATCTATCATTGTTTGCAGATTTGCAGAGCACGAACCACGAGTTAGTCCCATTTAAGCTTTTTCAATCAATCAGAGATCCACTTTGAAATGGTTATTGAAATCAATCCTAACAAAAAGAGGTGAAGGGTATGTTCCAGAGGTTCTTCAGGAGGAACGCGAATTAAAGTTTCTTGGTTTTATGCAGGTTCCTTGTCTTTAAATTGTTATAGTTTTAAGTCAGAAGTGATAACTTACAAGGTACCGGGAGAACCAAGAAAAATTTAGCCGAGAGGCTTACTTCCGTTGCGTTGGGAATTTACAATATAAAGTGTTTTTTTCCTTTGGGCTTAAAAAGGCACGCTAGCCAGAGACATTCCTTCGGGAGAGATTCGTTCCATATTTCAATGCCTCAAGATTCCCTTTGTATTAGATGGGAATGCGATCTTTTGTGAGTGTTTTCAGTCCCTGTAAGAAAGATAATGAATGTTAGACACTTTTAAAATAATGCTTACTTAAAACATCCACACCGCAGTTGTTTTTTCTTTTTGTTTTGTTTTGTTTTGTTTTTTTTGACAAATGGTTGATTTGTTCAGCATTATACTGTTGAAAGAGAAAAGATTTAATTTTTGATCAAAAAAGTGGGGCCTTAAAGCAGGATATTGAGTATCTAGGCGAAATATATATGACGTGTATCATCTCTCTGATCTCTTGTGCCCGCGGTAGATTAATTTCAGTACCAAAAAGAGTAGATAAATGCATCAATGAAAACAAAATAACTAAAAAGGGCGAGTTATGGAACCATAGTGAGTAGTTATATCGTCACCAGGCAGCAATCAATCATTATCGAAATCTTAGACGCCACCAATATAGAACCTTCGTGTCACTTTCGGTTGCGTGAGAAGATCGCGTGACATAATGAAGGGGCTGTCTATGTTTAGCCGCAATCAAATTAAGATGGCGGCCGTCGCTATAGAGAGTCGTTTGCAATTACAACATCTGTTCAAAGACATATCTCCGAAGTTTGACCGCACAGAGTCAGAAAATGTTGTGCAATCTTTGAAAAATAATTATGGAGGCAAATTTAATTCGCTAAAAAGTCAAGATTTATTGCAATGTTTACAACTTCTTGCGAAGCATGGCTATGTGTCTGGAGGCAAAGTGAAACTAATCGAAGACTACGTTGCTCCGAAATCGAGCAAAGAAGAACTGATCAAAGAAGCTATAAGAAAGTTTAAAGCCTCTCGTCCAGCTGTTAAAGAGGAGGAATTTCAAGGGCGGGACGATGACATTAAGGAGATCACCAAAAAACTGGAGTCAAAAGAGGTCCCAGTTTTAAACTTGTTTGGATCTTCCGGTGTTGGAAAGACAAGACTCGCCAACGAAGTTTGCTCACAGTGGCGAGGAAATTATCGAGTCTTTGATCTTAGAGAAGTTAAGAGTATAAAAGCGATGTATTACCACATCCTTAGTTCCCTTGACCTTTCTGTTCCAGTCGGTTTCGTGAACCTGAACTATGTTGTAAAAAAAGTTCACGATAAGATCAAAGATTTGAAAAGTGGGGGCCATTCCGTTCTGTTCTTGCTCGATAATGTGGACCGGTTTGCCACAGGACAAGAAATGGATAGGAAGAGCCTAAAAAAAGACTTTGTACAGTTCCTCGAACAACTTTTCGAACTTGATGGCAAAGGAGAAAGATGTGCATTAAAGCTGCTGCTCACGTCGAGGATTGAGTTCACAAATGCCAAACTGGTGGATAATTTTAAAGTGAAGTCTCTAAAAACGTCATCTTCAGAGAAAATTCTTTTTCCTGCGGGATCAACTGGTGTTCAAGTCCACCAGAAAGATAATCTAATCGGCATCTCCAAAGGATTCCCAATTGTTCTCAAAGGAATGGGTGCTATTTTGCGCCAGGAAAGAAAATCTGCCGATGACCTTATTGCTGAAGTTGCTGCTACTCCGAAGAAATCAAAAGTGCACGAGGATGCTGAAGAAATGTCAGTTAGTTTTGAAGAAGAAGGAGTTGATGCAGGTCAGATATCTGTAATTAGAGAAATGTTTGCTACACTTCCAAGTGACCGTTTAAAAGTGACTGCAGTAGTAATTTCCTTGTTTCATGGGCCATTCTCTGTGGCAACAGCTTCCGAAGTTCTCGGTATTGACCAATCAGAGGCTCTTGCACAGCTAGAGGGTCTTGTGGCCAGTGCAATAATTTCTGTAGTCGATGAAGAAGCAAAAGAGAGGAAATATGACATTCATCCACTCTTACAAAAGTATGCTGACAGTATCAAGAGTGACGAAAACTTTTCCGCAGCCTACATGAAAGCAAAGGGACGCTATTACGAACTCTTTATGTCCAGGATGAAGAAAATAGCGAAACTTATAGATCCCGAGTATGTCAAAGCATTTCATTTGTTTGACACTGACAGGGCAAATTATGAGTTTGTTCTTGAGATCTCCTTACAACCAGAATATTTCAAAGTTCCAGGTGAATTTCATGAGAATGCTTTGATTGCATCACTTTTCATAGCAATGCTGACTGAACGTAAAGTAGTTACCCTGTTTCATTCCTGGGCTGAGATGTGTGAAGATGATGGAAAATCAGGTAAGGGTTATAATGGATCTGACTGTCCTAATGCTTGTCTTTTGTGTCATATTTAATTGGAAGAAATTGAATAACGATTCTCATGTTGTCTAGGAGGCATTTTGTCAAGAGTCATATCAGTAGCTCATTGGCATGGGTAAAATTAACAATTGGAAGCTTATTTCCACTCCTAAAAGTGGAATTAAGTATTTCAGCTTTAATAATAATGCAACAATTCATAATCATGTTCTGCTGACAGATATGATTCATGTTTTAACCTTTAACTCCCAAGATCTGATGTTTAATTCTCCCCTTTAGCTGCTAAATATTTCCTTGTGAATTAGTTATGAGAACTTAGTGCTAGATCAAGATAGCAGCTTCTACCTGATAGGTTTGAATATTCCCAAGATCTGATTGTTAATTCTCCCCTCTACTTGCTAAATATTTCTTTGTAAATTGGTTATGAGAACTTGGTGCTAGATCAAGATGGCAGCTTCTACCTGATAGGTTTGAATATTCTCATTACCTGTTTCCTGAATATTGTATGGATATTATAGGGAGAAGTTTCATGTTAATCACTTGTGAGGATTAAAGGGTTTACCCTTTACACCCTAACATCAGTATGTATATTCTCCATACTGTTCTCTTAATATTTTCTAAGATCCTGAGGAGGAGAATTTTTTACAATCAAGAGCTTCTTTAGCCAGGGAGACACAAGTGTGATGCTTTAGGGGAAAATTAGATGTTAGTCACTCATAGGGAAAAATGAGTTAATTCATTTGTTGCACTTAAATGCAGCTGTTGAAAAGTAGAGTTGCCATGACAATTGGTTCCATTGGGCTAGATACATACAAACATATAATTTGCTTGAAAGCATAGACCCTTTAACTCCCAAGATCTTATTAGTAATTCTCATTACTGTCTGCTATATAATTCTTGTGATGTTATAGTTCAGAGAATTTGGCACTGGATCAACTAATAATCCCCTAATTGATATAGTTCTTTATTCTCATTGCTTGTCTCCTTGATATTGTATTGCTATTGTAAGGAGAAATTCTGTCTTTGTCACTCATGGTAATTAATGGGTTGCGTTAAAGCCTAGTCCTTCCTTTTGCCAGTACATCCTGTTACCTCATAACGAAATAAAATAATTTATAGATCCAATGTTTCAAAAACTCAAAAAAAGTAGAGTTGTGATGACAATTAGTCCTGTCATTTTAGATATTTGTTATCTGCTTTAAAGCATCAAGTTAAAGACTAGTCCATCCTTTGGCCAGTAAATCCTGTTACCTCATTACTATAAACCAAATAATTTAGATTCAATGTTCAAAAAAATAAAAAAATAATAAAACTCAGAGTAACTTAAAATGTTTATCCTTCTGAGAGAGCCGACACTAAAAGTAAAATTTTTTTTACTTATATTTCTTGAACAACTTAAATGTGAATGTAATGCATCTTGCAGTGTCAGAGATTGGAATGAATGGGTAGATTTTGTGTTTCTAAGTTGCTGAAGTTGTAAAGACTTGAATAGTACACTCATCTGCCCCATTTGAGTTAAAAGTTAAAACTTCTGACTACCATGTAAATTAAGCATTCATTGTGGTACTATGTGCTTATCGGAAGTGGAATGTTTTTATTCCAGAGTTATAAAATTTATTTTAAAATTTTGGTTACAATTCATCTATTTTAGTGCTTATAAAACTTCAAGCTTATAACCAGTACCATAGCTGTTAACACATGAAAGACAGGAGGCAGCACCGAGGTGAAGTGGTCAAACTGCTGGACTTAATGTAAAGTGATAGTATCAGATTAAAGTATGATATCTGCTACTTACCAGATTTGTTATTGAAATCTGTTCTAAAAGGGCAACCAGATTACTTCTCACCAGCTGGGAATTCATACCACTTTATGTTCATTTGGTATTTCTTTTGTAACAATTTGATTTTTTTTTCTCTTTTTTGCTTTCTATTGTTTTTCTAATTCCAATATTATGGTCATTAGTGTCAGAACATTTATAATATGTTAATTATCAGAACTATTTACAACACTATGTATAGTTTAGACAGAGATAGCATGCTGCCAATGACAAAATTATTTGTTTAGAATTAGAAGTATCTAAGATGCAATTGGATTCATAAAGCAAAGGCAAACACAAGAAACAAACAAAAAAAGTAAATGATACATTTACCCTTTAACTCTCAGTAATGATAAACATGTAACTTCTCCCCATAATATCAATACATGTTCAAGCATACAGCTAATAAGACTACAAAAACTTATCAGATAAAAGTTATCTTGTCAGCTAAAAACAAATTCTCATGACTAATTTGGAAGGAGATGTTTATATTAGTACCTAAAGAAGATAGTTAACAATCAAAACTTGGGAGTTAAAGTTGGTTAACAAACAAATTAAAAGTAATAGCCATGATCTAGAGAAATTTTCCATGAGTGAGGAGGGCAATTCTGGATTGTTTTATTTTTGCTTACTTTACTCTGTGATCGGTCCAGAAATCTTGCAGCTGCACAAGTTTCTTGCACCTGCACTTTCTAAACCAATCAGATGCAAAAGCTAAACCAATCACAACTTGGTTGCTTCCATTATCCCGCACTTTAGGTGTTTGGTTGGTTTTAGTTTAGTTGGCTTTCAAAGGTGTTTGCCTTTCTCCTAACTGGCCATGGTAATTACCTTGGTTTTGGGTTTAAAACATTCAATTGAAAAATGCTCTAATCATTAAGAATGAATGCAATTCTCAATAAGATTTTTATGTAATAGGTTCTCTTGGTAGAACACAGCTTAAGTGCTGGGAAGCCTTGCAAGTTGCAGACATTCATGGAACAGAGAAAGGATTTGAAGTACTGAAGGATGCTTTGGGTTCAATGGAGAAAGTTGAAGATCAATCCACTGACACTTTCAAGCTCACTAAAGCCCTTTACTTGCACACTGAAGGTGAAATCCTTTGGAGAAACATTGATTACAAGAAAGCTCTTGAAAGCTTGCAGTTGTCCTTGACATTCTCAGAGGAGCTGCTAAAAGAGCATACAGATTTGGCAAGGTGCTACAATGCTGTTGGAAATTGTTACTCCCGCCTTAACCAGCCAATGGAAGCACTTGAGTTCTATGAAAAAGCTTACAACATGCAAAAGAAATTGGCTGGCTCTGAGTATCATGTTGATATGCCAATGTACAAGCACCAAATTGGCACAGCATATGAGGGTCTCCAAAAGTATGACAAGGCGGTTGAATATTACAGAGATGCATTGAGACTTCTGGAAGAACTCAATCTTTCAGGTTTAGGCGATGAAGCGCACTTTTGCAGAGAAATTGCCAATGCCCTTCTGTGGCAGGGGAAATATTCAGAAGCAGCTGAACCTGCAATGCGTGCTTACAACATTAGGAAGAAACTTCTCAAAAATCACCCACTTACTGTGCGCAGCATTTTCCAACGAGCTATCCTTCAGCACTGCTTGCGAGATTATGAGGGAGCCTTGAAACTTTACCTCGAAGCATGGGAGATGGAGAAGTCACTTGATGTTGGGAACCACAGTGAGGTGTGGCAAAAAATTATCACTGGTGTGGAGGACATGTGTGACTTTTTGGAGAATGGAGAAAAGAAACAAACATTTAGAAAAGATGCTTTGAAGTTTTGTAAACAGTTTTGGATAGAAAAGAAAAAGTCTCCACGATTTGCTTTTATTGATTCTAACAAGGACATTATTGATACCTTGATGGATCTTGTCAGTGATGAGAATGACAAGTATGAATTGCAAAAAGAACAGCTTTGGTTCTATGAGGGTATGTACAATGCCACCAAGGAAGAATTTCAAAAGGAATGTGACCTGGAAACTGAAAGTGATACACTTCACTACATGTTGGAAGAAATGACCAAGCTTCTCAACCAAATGATACACCTTTGTCATCAACTTCAGGATAACAAACGGGAGGAACTATACACAAATGAATTACAGGTGTGATGGTTTTAACTTACATTGTTTCTTTAAGAACTACCATACTGATTACAAGTTTATTTTTACAGTATATTTGATCCATCTCCTATCACAAAAATTACCTGCATACTCTACTATAAGTGTCTTTCGCAGTCACTTGTAGTCTGCAACAAAAAGCTTTATTGCCAATTTATCAAGTGGTAACAACAACAGCTTGTTATAAGCTCCCCTTACATGTATGTACAAATACTAAACATTGTATGACATTTCATATGATTTCATGATATCCTATCTTTAAATCAGCTTGCATTCAATATGTTAACGAAGTGCATGACTTATGGTATACATAACACGGTAAACAATAGAACATTACAGAATTTTCTAGATCATATTCTACATTATCTACACTGACACAGTATTAATACATTAACCCTTTAACTCCCATGAGTGACCAAGACAGAATTTCTCCTTACAATATCAACACTATATCAACCAGGTAAGAGATGAGAACAAAGAAAAATATCAATTTGGGGATAATTAAATGATCCAATATTAAATTCTCTGAACTAACATTATATGAATATTATGGTTGACAATAAGGAGAATTACAAATTTGATCTGGGAGTAAAAGGGTAACCCTTTAACTCCTATGAGTGACCAAGACAGAATTTTACCTTACAATATCAATACAATATCAAGGAGACAAGTGATGAGAATAGAAAAAAATATTGATTAGGGGATAATTAGTTCATCCAATACCAAATTATCCAAACTAACATCACAAGAGCTAAATGGCAGACAGTAAGGAGAATTATGAATGAGATCTTGAGAGTTAAAGGGTTAACCTTTCTTCATGACAAAGTAGGAAAACCAAAGTAACTTAGCTCTTTTAGATCAGTTACAATGTGATAACCAAAGACTTTTCAGTAACATCAATTTCAGTGCTTTAACATAAAAATGACATCACCATGGGCAATTTAAGCACCACATGAAGTCAAGGTCATTGCAAAAAAAATTACTGGTAAATTAACTGATAATTGATTGCATTCACACCCACTATAAACCTCTTATAAAAAATTATAATTGTATGAACACTTCTTTAAAAAAAAAACACTTGAACCTATTTTTCATAGCCACAAAAACAGCAATTTTTATGATATGTTCTGAGGTCAAGTTGTATTCTGAGCTCATGAGGTCTCAGAATGACATGATTTGATTTTCTTTGACAACAAATATTTGTTAGAGTCCCATCATTTGTGATTGGATATGTAGAATCCACTGGCACTCCTATCTTTGCAGAGTCAATATCATCTTGTTCATGTAGTTATACTACATTTAAATGTATATGAATATTTATAATGGTAATTCAACTGAGTGGAGTGTAATTTGGTCTGAAACCATACAAAATTGAATGAGTGCACAGCACAAGTTTGATTAAATTTTGGAATCAAAAGTAGGATTTCAGAACAAAATTCTACAACACATAGTTCAAATACCACTTCCCTCAATATATTTTTTTGAGTCTGTGCTGATTTGTAAAAAGTTGTTGTCACTCATTTTCCTGCAATATGATTGACCTTTTTTAAATCAAGCCTTGAAACTTGGTTGGTTAATGTGTTTTAGTAAGGCTGTCTCACTGGCTAAGAAAAAGATGCAATTTAGAGCATAAAATAGTGCAATATGTGAATAAATCACACCAGTGACAGCCAATCAAATTGCACAGATCACAAGTGATTTCAAAATGGATGTAATAAATATGTATATCCTATTCATTTTGTTTTATATTGTTATATAAACAATAGCCTCTATTCTGACTGAAAATATGCAAGGATACTTGTCTGCAGACATTTCCTGTTCTGGGATGTAAACAGTTCTGAAAGAATGAAGCTCGAGGAAAACTGTGAACTCTGAGGAACGATGATGTCCAAGGACAAATATACAAGTATATTTTCATGCCAAATGGAGGCTATCATCTTAATTACTCTTCAAATATTTTTGCAATGTATGGATAAAATTTTTGTGAACAATTTACTGTTTGGGGATGTTTAATTTTCAGTGTTCTAAGGTATGACTTGGTAAACAAACAAACAAGTCCCTTCTCTCATCTCCAATCAAATTTTAAACGAATCCTTGTGATGCAATTAAGCCAATTGTGCACAGGCAGAAACATTTGATGGATTATATTGACTGACACAACACTAACCACAAAAGTTACATACTTTGTGTTTATACCATACTTTGCATTTTTCAGGCTGTAAAAGATGGGAGAGTTCCAGAGGTGACATCACACTCAAAAGGTACTAAAACTTACAGTTGTTTGACATATTTCAGTAGTATGCTTTTAACCAATATGCAAAGGTGCATTAATTGTTTCTAGATCTAAATCTTTTCTGGCTAGAATACTAGTATACAATCCAAAATGAAGACATGTAGAGCTAAAGAGGATTTCATAGCTACATGTTTATACAGATCACAATATATAATCGAAAGGGTTGAACTGCGGCTACTCTCTGCTTAACTTTTGTCAAACAATTTTGAAGGTTTCAAAAAAATACAATTTTTGCATTATTACTTGTGTAAAAAATTTCTATCCACACTTTTAGTGAAATGACCCATTAATCTCTCCAGCCGATGGAGTTTTCCGCACGGCTTCTCGTTTCACAAATAAGAGATTTTCATTTCGCAAATTACAGATTCCTCATATAAAAAATTACAGATTTCCATTTCAAAGATTTCCGAATTTTTTAAAATAGCAGATTTCCAATCTGCTTCGTTTCGTTTCGTTTCGCAAGTTACAGTAAGCCCAATGCAACACTTAAACGGAACGTAAGGAAACAAATAGTTCCAATCATAATTTTAAGGGATAACTGTGTTCATGTGATAATTAATCATAACACTTATTGGACAAGAGTAATACAAACGACTGCTGTCCAGTACCAGGTCTCGAAGCCATGTCTTATTCGGCCACGTTTTAGCTTTCACTTTGAAGGTCGTCTGTTTATGTTTTAGGATGATTTGTTTCCTTTGAGCCCACATCTTAATTGTTTTTCACTGGTATGCTTAGTCCTAGATTTCATACATACATTCCGTAGTACATGTTCGACACGAAATTAGCAGTCATCCCCTCTAAAGTCCTCCGCTACTAATCCTCACAATTGTCTAGCAGTCCGCCATTTTTAATAAAAATGTTTACTCTCCCCAGACTCCTCAGCGGCATCAGTACTCGTTACCACGCTTCGCGTAGTAAATAGGTGTTGATTCAACTTTTTTTGGCAAAAAATCCGAATTGTAATTCAGTGACACCGATGACTTTAGAGTAAGATAACAAAAAAAAAGTGGTTGGGTTAAAATACCATATTTGATGTCTTCTGAGATCTGAGTTATTTCTCAAAACTTCTGATTAAGTATTAATGGTTTCGATTATATTTATAGCGAGGGACTTTCTTTCACAAATTTTCCAAAAGGTCTTATTTACAATCGGAACGAAAACCAAACCAGAGTGCCTTCAATCAATATAGCTTCATACATTCAATATGCAATTTGGAGTTTATGATCTTTTCGTGTAGCATGCGCGCTGAAAGCTTGTATTTTAAAAGTGTTCGCTATATCTAAGCGTTGAAGAGCTTGCTATTAATTTTGATGATTTTGTAAGCTCCTATTGAAAAAGAGGCAATAAAAGCAGTTTAGATAAAAGGGAAACGATTGAACGGCATATCTGGATTACTACCACAGAGTTTGCGTTTCCTGCGTTGAAATTGAAGTACCCTTCAAGAGAAACGCATTGCGTGAGGCGTCGTTTTCTTTGCTACGATTTCTCTTAGTTTTCCTTCATATTTTCTGCTCATCCATTCAATTGTTCAGTTGTTAATATTGTTGTCCTTGCGGATTGTAAATTTTCTTTCAGGCGCCTTGATTGGTCTCTCGTGCTTTTTGAGGGTTGTATTGAGAATTATTTACTTGATCACAAAATCGATCATAAATTCATTCTTTTCGCAGTTAAACCTTGCTGATAGTTACTTCATAAAAGCAATATAACACATTTTCTTGCGTTGTATAACATGATAAACCCACTTAGAAGATATTGGAGGAACATTTTAGAAGCTTAGCCCTCGTCAGAGTAAATCGCTCTGACAGAGGCTAATGCTAGCTTTAGAATCCCCCTACTGTGGCCACTTTACGTTATCAGTTCGGTTGATGACACCAAACTATCCTATGTTCAATCATCTCATCAGTTACCTCGGTTGCTAAACGACTTATTACAAATCTGTCCTGGGTTGGGAAAGAATATGCCTTTTTTTTGTCGAATCACATAGCTCCAGAAGAAGAGAAGTCACTTGAGGTAGAAGAATTTTCCTCCAGATCAACTGATCAAGACGGTCGCCAGAAGGAGGAGACTGCAAGAAAAGTGGATGGAAGAAAGACTGTCATCAAGAGGTGCAGTTAATTTGCGTGTAGTTGTTTTGTTATTCCACGTTAGTGGAAACATATATATATATATATATATATATATATATATATATATATATATATATATATATAATTAATAAATCATACATCTAGCCCTAGGGGTGGCTACTATGCAATTCCTCCTCACAAAATCACCCCTGAATCAAACTTTACGGTCAGGAAAATAAAGAAAATTATCACCCTCCAATGCAGCTCTAGATTGTCAAAAGACTTCTCCTCGTCAGCAACTTAAGAAATGTTTTCAGAGTAGTTTGTAGAAAATACAAACTGCATGATGTCAGGGTGTAAAGGGTTAACATGATTTGCGAAAATTTGCGTGCAATGCACATTAGCGACAAAACAATCATATTAAGCTGAGCTTAATAAAAGAAAAACTTTCCCTGCGTAGAATGAACCATGATGGTCACATGCAAAATTGAAAATTTCGGGATAAAGAAAAGAAAGGCTATTTTGAATGCTGTTCATAAATTGTAAATGGAATGTTATTGGACATAGTTTGATGCTACTCTGGTTTGCATTTGTAAGGAATAACAGCAAAACCAGTCGCTGGTTTCCTTTCATCAAGAGCGTTACTATTTGTAACTGGTTTTTGCGTTGCTATTTTACAAGAGCGTTTTTTACAAGAGCGTTTTTTTTACGTTTTACGAGAGCGTCAAGAGCGTTACTATTTTACAAATAGTAACGCTCTTGATGAAAGGAAACCAGCGACTGGTTTTGCTGTTATTCCTTACATACAGGGTGTTACGGAACCCATCAAGAGAATTTTGAATAGCCACAACGTTAAAGTTGCTCAAAAACCTTTTCAGACTTTGGGGCATATTTTCGCCAAACCTAAGGATCCTGTCACGAAAGAACAACGAACTGACGCCATTTATTCTATTCCTTGCAATGACTGTGACAACGAATACATCGGACAGACCAAACGTCAGTTTGGTACACGGTTAAAAGAGCACCAAAAAGCGGTTTTTCTTTGCAATAGGAAAATTCAGCTTTATCGGAGCATATATGCCTAACTAACCATACAATTGGGTGGGATAATTCTAAAATTATCACCACTAATCGGCGTTACCACCAGCGCCTTTATTTGGAGGCTCGGCATATTAACTCCGCCCACGCTCCTTTAAATCGTGACGATGGCGGTTTGCTTTCTGACGCCTATTTACACCTCGTCAGAAAAAAATAAAGGCCGCTAATTAGTGATCGTATAAAAGGACCTATTGTTGCAGCGTTTAGATCACCCCTGATGAAGGCACTAGACAGGAGTGTCGAAACGTTGGGTCTATGAATTGTAACTTCTTCGGTTACATTCATTAAATCTGCTAACCAGAGTGGCATTAAGCTATGTCTGATTGTCCACCTGGTTGCCGTGTGAACTTTAGTATAGAATGTTATAGATTCTCTTACTTGATGAGATAGCTTAGATACAATTTGCACTACAATTACTCAAAAACCTACAATTTATTCCATAAAAGTAAGTCCACACTTAATTAGAAGAATCGTTGCTTCACTGAATTAGGTACTCTCAATTTGCGACATTCGGAAGCGTTGTATTGGCTATAGTCCGGTGATCTAAAGCGTTTTTAAGTTCTTCCCCAATATCCGTCCTTCGTTATTTATACAACGATAGACCTATGGAAAGTGTAGTCTTAGGTTGCTTATAATTTATTCTTTAACTTCAGTATTTTTATAGTTTAGCGTTCTTGCAGAGGGCTAATAACTGTTCAAAAAAAGCCGATTCTGTCGCATATTCACCCGCAAAAAAGGTATAAAAGACGCCGTTTTGGCCTTGCCCAACGAAGTAGACTGCATCTTCGTGATTTGGTTATTTGATAGTGACATCACATCCGGAATGTCAACCCTCGAGCATAAAATATCAGAATGTTATGTTATGCATAAGCTTTTAGCCGATGGAGTAAGATACAGACAACCAATTAATAAAGATAGCCCATCACTGAAGTTGATGAGACCGAGTTTAAAGAGCTGCAAAACCGTCTTGAAAGAGAAACTCACTTTACATTCAAGAGGAAACATGATAAGCGTTTTCACTCAAACAAAAGCTTGATAAATGTAATTTTGTGATTATTTCAGAGGTAAAATTGCAGACGAGTCAGAGACTTGGAATCTTGAAGAAGCTGGTGCATCCATCACATTTAACCTTGGAGTGATAACAAAATCCTTGACCATAACATGTTCATTATGGACCCCCGCAGCCCTTTCTCCGCCCATTGGTAGTAATGAGCTCTTGGTAAGCAATGTGATTGAACTGTCTCATGATGGCCCACCTGATCTGGAATTCATGGAAAATGCTTCGGGAAGCATAAATGTAGCTTTGTTGCACAGTGCCTCTAACTCCAAAGGGTACGAGGTGGTTATAAAGCAGTTGGTTGACCCCGAATACAACGAGTGGGAGGATTTGGAGACAAAAAACATTTGGCATTCGTCAGGTACTGAAATGATAAATTTCACCGATGAGATCCATACACAAGTATCATTCCATATACTTCTTGCTAATTTCTCAATCCATAGTTAGGATCATTTAAGGGAGATGGACAGCCGGCTCAGTGGTTAGTGCACGTAATTCCAGATCGACAATTACAGCTTCATGGTGGTATGTTCTCGGGCAAAACTTAGAATGGATTAGAATAACAACATAGAAGTTCTCCCTTACAGACCTTCAGCTTGGCTAATAGGGACTAAGTAATAATTGACACGGATTATACCTACAGGAACGTTATTAACAGTATCTTTATGTCGTGGTCGAGATTCTCTTACACAGACCTCTCTGTTAGAAAGATTTAAGTAGTAACCATAACTAATGATATCTATTACAGCATTACTAATAATATCAATATATTACAGTAAATCCAACCGTCCCCAATTGGACGTGCCCTTCCGCTGAAGCTTCTTGCTCGAAAAGGTGGTTTTCCTCGTTTGCAGCAGTCTGGCGCCTCAAGTCTTTTGTCTTTCCTAAGCCTACGTCTAAGACCTCTGAGTTTATCTGTTCACTGCCAGACTATCCAAATGTTAGTGTTGCGATTCCATGGAATTCTTTGCCTGCCGATACAGACTTTTCTTTAACTCTAAAGGTATTTACACCCGATGTTGCATTTGTAAGAAATAATAATGATGATGATAAGATGATGATGATAATAATGATGAAATTTATTGCCATCATTATCGTTATCATTCACATCATTATTAATATATCGATCATTTGTTTCAAAAGACTTAGATGGTGATGACAAAAAAACCAACTTTTTGCCGAGAGGATGTTACCTTGATATAAAATCAAATGCTTTGACCTTAATTACGGCCAATAGCGGATTTTATGAAAACTATCATGTTAGTATAGAGTGCTAAGATTTTAGCAAAAAAAAAATGTTTAATCAAATCTATTTATCGTCCCTATTTCATTTGGGAAACCACTGGTAGCTAGCAAGAGTACCTTGGGTTATCATAAATTTTTGATACGATTGTTTTGGCTCTTTTAATTTGAGGTGCAAGAAGCGCCAACCATCGACCACGATGTGGAAGGAATGTTTGTTGGTCCGATTCTTCACATTTCGTGCTCAAACAATGTGACGCTGTCAGCGCCAGCGAAAATCAGCCTCCCGTTGGCACTCACAGACGGTGGAATAGAGCCAGCGGAACTGCATTCAGGTCGAGTGAAGATACTACATTTCAATTCGAGAGAGGAATCACAAGAATGGACGGAAATCACAGATCATTTGGATATGCCTGTAGTTCTTAGAGGTGGAATAGTGACATTTCATGTCAAAACTTTCTGCCGGTAAGATGAATGTGTAGACCGCATTATTATTTTATAAACTGTATGCAGTTAATTTTTTTTTTTTTTACATTTCTCGAAGTGAACCATTAGTTTTAGAAACCAGAAGTTCGCTTTGCAATTGCTGTGAAACTCCAAATTTCGTCAATTCCTATGCTATGGGTTCGAATGTGATGATGAGTGCAAAAGAGTAAACTAACACATATTTAAGGCCGTGAGGACCATTTCCAAATTATACGCCTAATTTTTGAGATATTTTGATCCCACTGGCGAGTGAATGGAGTTGTTAAAAATAACAAGCATCCAGTGAAAATTCTATAGAAGTTGAAAAGAAGGATGCTTAACGCCAATTTTATTGCAAAAACTGCTCCTCATGTGAGCTTTTGTTCTGCTCCACAGTGTAAGTCGTATACAAACGTTTGAAATCTGTTGTTTTAACATGCAGCGCTTTCCACAAATGAGGTATACCTACTTGTGAGTAAAATAACCCCCTCCCCCCCTCTGCTCCTCGTTTTCCTCCCCCTCCTCTTCCTCCTCCTACTCTCTCTCAACATTTGGCGCGTCTCTCGAGCTTCCCCAGGTTATTCAAGCTGGCTTTAAAATCAAAAGTTCTCATTGGAAATAGTTTCTCCCTTGCAAAGTCCAAAAACCGGACTTGTTGATTAGTTTTGAGCTAGGTAACTGACTCGGGTGGATACTTTAAAAAGGTCATGGTACTTGTCGAGGGATTATTTCCCTCTAGCAAATATTTCTTCTCAAGCGGTCAACATCTACAAAAGTGTACATACCTCTTTAAACGTGTGTGTGTGTGTTTTTTTTTTCATGTCGTGTAGAGTTTCCTGCCATTCTCTTTCAGGTTTTGGCCCTGGTTGTTGAAGACGTCCGCCAGCATTCCATGGAAATATGCCTCGCTCCTATACGATGGAATCATGAAACATCAAGCTGGGTTTTTAGCTTGCTTATGCATTGATTCAGTACCCTCGAGATACGTGTTGAATATGTTTTGTTTCCCGTGGCATTTAAGGTCCAAAGTGAATAACGATATGTCCTCAACATATTGTGTGAATATGCAAGGAGAAGGAACCTCGAAGAAACCGCTTTCTAACGGTGATGAAACATGTGTGTCTCTATCAAATGGATTTGAAGTGCAGGGAGCGGGAAATGTAGAGAAAATCGTCTTAAAGTAAGTACCAGCACTGTTACGTTTCATCGTTCCGTCCTCATGATCCGCTCATTCGTAAAATAATGTAGAAAGGCATAGTGACTCTGCCTCTGTAACTAAGCTGCCACTAAGAGGAGGGTTGAGAAAGCGGCTCTGTCCTATGGTCTCCCGGCTTAAGGTCACAAGTCTGTTTCACGAAGGGATCTAAATTATCCATTCTAACTTCTTACCTTTAGAAAGCTCAAAATCTAAGAGAAATTTACACTTCAGCATTGTAAAGTTAAATAAGTTCCTTAAGTACGTGATTCCTTCACTGAGTTTGACCAGGAAGAAAGTCAAAATAACTTAACAAGTGTTTTTGCCGCTTGCAAAGACGCAAATTTAAGTGATTTGCTAAATCCACTATACTAGAAACCTAAGAAAAAAGTTAATATCCATCTAAACTTTTGTTCCCTTATTTATGCGAGGTTCCACAGTGAGCACCATGATCACGAGTTTCTGTATGTTAGTATTAAAGACCCGAGTGATCTGCAAGTCCACTTCCTAAAACTGCTAGGAGGCGAGGAGAGAAATAATTTCCCAATAATATGTAAAGTGCCCATCATTCCAAGATCTCCAGCACAGGTATTTACGATACTGCTATTTAAATGCATACATCTACATTTAAATTCATTGATAAAAAATATGGGGATAAACAAAAATCAGTGTACTACTGTCGTAAATCACCACGCTCAAACGAAGTTCATTATTTTGCCCAAAATACGTGGAACTCAACCAAAACAATGTGTTTAGAGTGAAATCTCCAATATTTCATTAAAGTAGTTGTACGATTATAATGTAAAGGAAAGTCAAAGAGTTTTACCCGTAGCTTTTTGTCAAGGCTTTCTTCGACATACACATTTAGAAGTTTCCATCTTCCAACTGCCTTGCAACCTCAGCAGCTTTTCCAAAAATAAATGTAAGCTGTTCCGAATATTAGATGTTAGTCATGTTACACCACTGAACCATACCTCTTGGAGACCACAGTCTTTTGGGTTGAAACTTGGGGTATACCTGGCGCGGAAAGCAAGTGGCTACGCACATGTATTTTCCAGAGACACTAACTTGGCAGCATGAGTTCTTAATCCATTGATATAAATGTGTTTACCCTTCCTGTATACATTATTATTTGCCAATCTTTCTTACACGCTAAATATGAAATTTAACATGACTGGGATAAGCTTTGCTGTATTAATTTTACCAAAAGAAATCCAGTAAATACCTAGGAAACTAAAGCGGCCACACCAGGATCTGGCCTTCCGGTCCTTTGATCAAGTTTTTTTTAATACCGGTAGTAATCTGGAAAGAGGGAGGTGCCTTCTTAAAAAGTAGACCTTTCGGGTTAAATAAGCACTGCTGAGTAAACATTAGTCTCGCAAAATTAGCCATCAAAAGGTTTCGAGTAAGATAATGTGGTCATTTTAAGGCGGCGCGAACCTTATTGAGGACGAATCACCAGAAACCCAAGACTAGTGAATGTCGTATAGGTAAAGAAATGTACAGGAACATTAAAGACCTTGCAAGTTTTTGATTAAGTGTACTTCTTTTATATTTCAGTTGTTTTAAAGTCACTTTCTATGCCTCTATACTTATTTATTTTTAATTTTTCTTCATTATTTTGTCCTTTCCTTTATTTCCTCATTTCTATTTCACTCCATACGTACCCGTAATTTTCCCTCCTTCTTTTAGCATCCTGCTCCTGTCACCTTTGATTTTGAAGAAATAATTGGTAAGTTTTTTGTTGTTGTTGTTGTTGTTGATGGTTTTGTTGTTGTTCGAATAAATACAATTTACTAGACCAGTCATCATTGTCCTAAAATATGCAAACTCAGAAATGTGGGGTCTGTGGGTTTTGAACATGTATCTAGCATGTAGTAACGAAGCAACGTGTTCTCAACGCAATGTCATAATAACCTACCTTACTCCATGCGTTAATAAATTAGGGCATGCCCCCCTCACGCTCAATAGTGATGGCTTAATGTCTCTGTTACGTATCAATAAACTCGATACAGACCTTTACGGTACGTGCGTCCTTCCTTGAAAGGAATTGGGTAATGGAAACGAGTAAAGCGAAAAACAGCTTGGGAAAGACACAAAGAAGTGTAATTATCTAAGAAATTATTCCGTTGGTTACTTGTTAAAATAATAGAGTAACTCTATCAGTGAGAAATCCTTAGTAACCCGTTTAAAATAAAAAAACTTGGATTGAATATGTTTCCTTATAACGGCCCCCTTTGTCAAATTTGTCACTGCTCATTGTTACTTCGAAGAGAAATCGATAAGACTTGTGAACGCTGGGTCTTACTCGGATCACCACACTTATCATTTTCGAACCATATGCGCCATAACACTTGCGTTGGTTCTCAACCGAACCATCTCATTAACTCCATTATTATGCAGGTATTTCCGCTCAAAGTGGGAAAGATTCAATTGCAAAGCAACCAACTGTGGAATCATCGTCATGCAGCGCTGTTGCGGCTCCTAAGAAGAGGAAACGCCAATCTACAGGTAATACCGAGATTGAAAATTTTGCGATGGATTTCCCTTTTTATTGTATTTTTTTTTCAAGTTTGCATATTGCTGTTACTCGTTTATTTGTTTGAGCAGAAAGATTGGCATTATATTTATTAGACATCCTTCACACCCAGTTATAATGTGAAGAGGATAAAAAATGAGGATTTAAAACGGGGGGCTATCACTAATCCAACACCCGTGTATCTTGAACAGTTATCACCTATTCCAGCATTAGCAGCTGGAGAATAGCTATGACAAGTTGTTAGTGACCTCCATTTTTAAGATGCTTGTCGAGCCATACGCGAATAAAGAGGTCACAAATAGATAACTAGTCAAAAAAAAAAACTTTCAAGAATTTTTTTTTATGGGTTGAGAAAATGGTACCCCTGCTGCTGTTAATGTCTCCTCGCCTAAGCCTGACTGTCTTTAAGGCTGACGATTCGGTATTAAATGATACCAAAAAGAGAAGTCGCCTCTCGCCACAACTGTTCGATATTCGACAAAGCTTTGAAGCACCCCTTATCCAATTTTTTATTCACCCTCCGTTGTTATCCTCAGATGAATATAAGGTTAAAGATGGTGAACCATCAGATGAGGAGTTGGAATATCTGTCTCAGCAACTTGGAGATAAATGGGAGAAATTAGGAAGACGCCTGGGATTCGACGAAGCTGCAATAACTAACTTTGATGAAGACAATAAGAAGTTGGCAAAGAAGGCTTTTAAAATGTTAAAGGATTGGAAACAAAAAGAAGGCTGCCAAGCCACTTACTCAGTTTTGAACTATGCCTTACGTCACATATTGGTGAATCTTAATCGTCTAGCAGAACAATTTTGTTGCGAAGAAATTGAAGACAATGCCTCTCCTTAGTCTTATATCATAAATACTGAGTCGTTTCTGTATTATGCCATATGTCTTTGTGAGTACTCCAAAAAGAGCGTCTGTGACAAGCATTCGCGCTTAATAAGTCGTTCATTTTCCTTGCGCTTGAAGATAGGGATAAAATTATCTTTAGAGAATGGATATTTACTCGTATTTTTGCACTCAAGAACCGCTGGCGAAAGAACATTGAGGTCGGAATTCTCTCCGATGTCCAGAACGACAGAGTTGAATAACGTTTGTGCATGCGTTATACCGGCGCTGAAAACGGATTTTGAGTCGTTTGCACGTTCTATTTTCTCACCTGTTGCCACGAGGCATTGTTTCCTTGCCGCTTTTATTTTATAGAACAACTTCCAAAAACTTTGTACACCCCCTAAATAATTTCAAATTTTAATTTTCTTCTTAAAAAAAAACTTCAAATAGGAAATTCCTTCAACGACAACAAAATGCCTCGGTTTTAAATTCCAGCCCTTAATTTTTCCGCAAATTTCGCTGAATCTTAACCTCGAACGCTTGAGCCCGTGATGTAGCATTTCGTTATTCAGCTCTGTCGTCCAGAACGTGTTAAGCACATTACCACCGTGAAGCATCTTGTTTAATACCTAACGGCTTGAAATTAGAATGCATTTTCTCCTTACCATTCTGTACATTTCCTAAGGAACAGACATGGAAAATTGGTTTAACAGTCAAGAACTTCCTAAGTTTTTCTGTGCTAATTCACCTTACAATAAAACAATCACAAAACACAAAACCATTTTCATGGAGAATAATAAATGTGCATCGGGCAACCAGCACTGTTTTTTAATAATAAACAAATAAACATTATAAAGAGGGTAAGCACAGCTATAACAGAAACACTCGACAACAACCCCCAGCTTGTGCAAAAGAAAAACTTGGTTCTAAATACTAATGCAGCAAAGTACATTAAGGCAAGCATCCTACCGAAAAAACACACGGAATAAGTGTAAACAAAAAAATAAGCTGAACAAAATAGAAACTTGGAAGCGCCGATGAGCATCCATAGGATGAAAGAACCCCAACGCACTCACTGCAGAAACAGCGGGGAAAAATACCGGCCCTATGGACAGCACTTACCGACCTGATGGGCATGGTTAGAAAATGAAACGAAAGACTAAAGGCTTAGGTGACCCTAAGAGCGAGATATACATAGAGCGAGTGACCTCAACAAGATTCTCAAGAAGAGCCTTAAGATACCGAAACTTAGATTTGGGATTCCTTCAACCTACATGTCGGTCAACCAGCGCAGAGTTAAGAGACCGGAACCCCGCGGCTCCACCAATTCTAATGCTATCGGCGCCATACATACGAGCGGAGAAATATAAGATGTAAAGTTACTTAAGACAGTTGAGTTACTAATTCCTAAGGACTTATGGAATTTCTCGAAGAATTTAGATATAACAATCCTACGAACAACTTGATGACAGGAGTTGTTGGTTCGGGAAACAAAGAAAAAAAATCTTCAATAATCCCTACTGGGCACGTAGGCTTGCGAGACATTCCTAAAACTGAAATATGGCCGTTTCTGTACTGATCATTCTTACACTTAATCAAATTAATTTTCATGAAATCGCCTAAGATAATTATATCTTTCACCCTAAGACTCAAAATTTTAGTAACACGAAAAACACCAGCATATCCAACCAAAAGGATAAACAAAATACGAATGTCCGCCAAGGAAGCAGATGTAGTGTTCAAAATCAAAGTAATATCAGTGATCACATCGTGGGACAATGGCTGCTTGGATTGAAAAGGCCTCGCCAGCTTCCTCCGGGCGCCAGTGGATGTTCTTTCGGAGGCTCAAAATCAGCTAACCGATGTCCCCAGTAGATACTGTAGGTAGCAGACTCATAACTGAAACAGAATAGCCCTGTCAGATTGTACGGTCCACAAGTCCCGTCAAATAAAGAGCAACTTGTAGTGGAATTGCCGGAAGCACAGGAACACTAAGCTTTAAACGAGCCCAAGCCTTCCATCTCTGCCAACCAAAACTGTACTTCTGAGCTGTGTTAGCTGCACTGGATTCCAGCAAAAGGTCAATTAGGTGTGAAACTGAGGGCTGAAGCGACAGATCGTCGATAATCTTCGCGAACTCCCCGACCTGCAAAAGATCTAACCAGAAAAGGAGGGAGTCAAAGAAAAGTCAGAAAAAAAATAGAAACACTCACCCAACAAGAGTGAGCTCAAACTAAAAGCAGTTAACGAACTGCATAGAAATAGCTAAAACACTGGCTACACTCGAGCTCAGAAGCCAAAAATGCCGGTATACCAACTTAAACGTGGCCACATAGGCAAAAGTCGCTTCATAAGGACACAGCCCGGTAATCACAGCAAAACACATGGCTGCACACGAGCTAGATACTACGGACTAACTGCCGATAAATCAAACAAACACAGCCATATAGGTGTAAGCGGCTTCCAAAGCACACAGCCCGGTAACCACAGCAAAAAACGCGAGCTGTACACGGGCTAGATAGTACGGTAGTAACTGCCAATAGATTAAACAAATCGCAGCCATATAGACGTAAGCGGCTTCCAAATCACACGGCCCGGTAACCACAGCAAAAAATACGAGCCGTACACAGGCTAGATACAAGAACATAGCGTAAATTAAAAATGGGCGTTCCTAACCTGAAATCAACGCTCAAAGACAGCATGGTAAATTTCGGACAATCAAAGAGAACAGATGGCTTGTTTCGGTAAAACACCTAATAATAAGACAAAACAGGCAAACTCAAGAAGAAAAGGCTTCAACAAAGGCCATAAGAACGCAGACGGCCATTCAGGGACGATAAGAGTTCCAACTGAGCGGCACTCTCGTGCGCGTTTAATCACGTCCACAACCAAGGAAACAGGAGGACAAAGCCAGTTATTTTCGCCTCGCCAATCCATGGAAAAGGCATCGATGGCGCTACAGCTCGGAGACATGAGCGTACAATTAACTCTTGGAACCTGAGCATTGCAGTGAGACGCAAAACGGTTAATTGGTTGCGGACCCCATTTGCAATCCAACTGGGGGAAACCTCCGGATTCAAGGACCAGTCGTCCTTATCAACGAAACGACTGAGAAGATTGGCTCTGAGATGGGCTTCGCGAGGAATCCACTGCGAAGCAATCTAAACCGATAATCCACTGAGCATCAGTAATTATAATCGTTGCAGAGTTGAGTTAAAATCATATTTTCGTGTTCTATTATCTCACTGTTTTAGTCTATACTAAAAAAAACTATTCACCTTAGTGTCGGTGGCTGGCGGTGGGCATTTACCGCGCCGCTTCGGTGAAAAACGAAAAAGTTTTAAGTGATAAAGCTCGTTGACATGAATTTAGGGAGGACCATCCCCAGATAAAATGTATGGTTTCAGAGATATTTAATCCCGCTTGTGAGTGGAAGGAGTTGTCAATAATAAGAAAATATATCACAAATTCTAATCAATTTCAAAACAACGCATGCTTGATGCCAATTTTAGAGCATCAACTGCTGCTATTCATGTGTACATACAAGCTCTTGTGCTGCAAGATTTAATTCGGAGATTAATTTTTGAAATCGTTTGTTTCCACACACACACCTTTCACCACGTGAGGTAAGACTAATTGTGATAAAGGTAATCCCCTCCCCTTCAACCCTAACCGTTTTCGGCGTTTACTGATTTTTCAATGCAGCCGTTAAGGTTATCTGACTTATTAAAGGTGATTCTTAAATTTCTTATTTCTCTCTCTTGGCAAGCCCAAAACCTGATTTTTTAATTACTTTTGAGCTAAATAACCGTTTAAGGTAAATATTTGCCTTCGAAATTTACTAGAAATTTCTCAAGGGATTATTTTTCCTCGGTGAATTTTCCTTCACAAGTGTGCAACATGCGTTCAAGTTCATTTATATGCGTCTTAAACTGTGAATGCTTAGTTCATAATGAGTATGGTTTCCTGCCATTTTCTGTCAGGTTTTGGCCCTTGTGGCTGAAGAAGTTCACCAGTGCTACATGGGGTTATGTTCCTGCTCTCTACGATAAAATCATGAAGCAACACCCTGGATTTTTAGCATGCTTGTGCAAGGATACCCACGAGATACTGGCTGAAATTGCTTTGTTTCCCCGCAGCATTTAAAATGTAGAGCGGATGGCGCTATATATCCTCAAGATATATTGTGAATATACAGCGAGAAGACACCTCTCTCTAACGGAGATGAGACATTTGTTTCCCTTTCAGATGGATTTGAGCTACATGGAGACGGAAAGACGGAGGAAATTGTCTTAACGTAAGCACCAGTCCAGTTAGTTTTATCATTCCATCGTTATCATCCGCTCATTTATAAATGTAAAGCAAACAAAGTGACTCCGGCTCTCAGTCTCTGAATCCTTTCAGTGATGCTATATTGACGAAGAGTGTTTGTGGAATGGTACAGTTAATGAAAAATTGTCGGAATCCCCTTCTCTTAATTCAAAAACTGCATGTACCCCCAAAGACTCATGAAAATAATTGAATAATACATCTTATTCCGAAATGGCCGCCGTCGGGTAAAAACTGGGACGAGTTGCACGGAAACGAGGACATGAGGGCCAAATCTGATATATTTTCAGTTTCTCCTAAGACGTTTCGGACAAAAGTACAAACCTCTTACGACAAGGAAGAGAAAACATCGCAAATTCATTGTATGTTCCCCATTTACCAATGTGCCAGTTACCAATATGCCGGGAAGTGCTCTTGGTGAGGTAACTGTCGACACAGAAGAACGCCGAATTAAAGTGTTGGTTACGCTGTCGGGGTGACTCGTGCAAAGGACTGTCAACTTAAACCCAGCTCGTAAAAAGTTAAGGCTGCTTTATTCACCAGAAATGTCTGCCGTATGAGTTATACAGAATTAAGATTTTGATTCTTTCATTTCAAAGAGGAGGAATATGTAACAAGAAAATTGGATCAAAATATTATCGATCCAGATCTCGAGATTGTTTGCACGAAGCGAAAATTTTACCGTTTGAGTACCAATTTAAGAAAATCAGTGGGTAACTTAACTGCTTGGAGACAGTGGAAACTGAAAATTCCATCGGACGGCTGGGGGTCATCTCTTGATAAAAATGCCTCTTTGTACAAGGGCAGAGATGGACAGACATTTTGGAAAGTCTGGGAAGCGTATCAGTGGAGATAACCATGCATATCGTTGCAAATTGTGGCTCCTTGTGTGTTGCCGTAAAATCCGGATTTTGCAAACACGTTTTAGCTATGATGCCAAAGGTGTGCAATTTCACTCTTCATAATTATAAAAATGTGACAGAACTACAACACGAGGCATTTGAAAACTGTTCAGCAACATGCACCTCAACCTTGCAGAGATGGCATCAACCACGGATTG
Source organism: Pocillopora damicornis (assembly GCF_964200805.1). Lineage (NCBI taxonomy): Eukaryota > Metazoa > Cnidaria > Anthozoa > Scleractinia > Pocilloporidae > Pocillopora > Pocillopora damicornis. The sequence goes on along the minus strand of NC_142670.1, from coordinate 26,508,499 downwards.
AAGGCACTACACCCTGCCCTATATTATGGAAGGGTCCGTTTCCAAAAAACAGTTAGAGGGTGAGCAGAAAAGTAGTGGTATTACGTGTCATCTTTGTGAAGTAAGAAAAATTGATAGGAAATCAAGACTAAATGATTTTGTGGAAGGAACCATTATAATTGAAGCACACTGTAAGTGATTTGCTGCAAGTTTTAATAGAGAATACGGCTGTGTTAGGGGAGATTGGAAACCATTATCAGGACTGATACGTGAACCTGTTACCTCAGCTGGTCAGGGTACTTTAACATCAGTGGGGAATTTAAAAAATCTATGGCTGCCGCAGTCATTTCAATGTATGAATATGAAAGCGATCTTCGCAGTATTGAACACCACTTAAGCAGTAGTGAAAACAAGGCCCGAAAAAAATTCAGGCCTGTGCGGGATTTGAACTCGTCCATATTCAATTATTTCTCTGCAGTTCACATATATGATTTTCATATATTTATAATTCACGGGTTTATTCCCAAAACAACGTCATGGTCAGCTCCCAGTTGGCTCTTGAGCTCAGTTGGTAGAGCGCTGCACCGATATTGCAGAGGTTAAGGGTTCAAGTCCTGTACAGGCCTGATTTTTTTTCTGGCCGTAGTTTCACTACTGCTTAAGATGCGTTAAATACTGAGAAGGTCGCTTCCATACTTGTTTCTTTCTCCGCAGTTCGCATTTATGATTTCCATATATTTACAGTCATTTATTCCAGTGTATCTCAGTAGGCAAGCTGTGGGTGTCTATTTGTAAGTGTAAGCTATGATTGCTTTTAAATTGATCCTCAGTATTCAAGTAGTGACAGTATTTCAAGTTAAGTTAATATATAATTGAAGAAAAGAGGCAACATGAAAAACGATACATTTTATTTAACCAGTATTTTTAAAAAACCTGGGATGACTCGCAAACTTTTGCAGCACTGTTGCTGCGATGAGTCATCTGACGCATTCAATTCTACTCTGTATCGATTTCTCTTAACCTTCTAATCCCTAGGAGTGATTAACATCTTATTTCTCCCTACAGTAATACTTTGAATCAAGCGTTGAGGTCATAGGAATAAAGAAAATAATTACTCATAAAAGTCATGAAATCAGGGAAATGATCCGCCACCAGAAAAGGTTTTGATTTGGTGGACAAATTCTCCATATAAATATCATATAAACTGAAACCAGCCTACAATGTGCTAAAGAAATGTCCCTCAAGTGGTAGCCCTTGCTGGAGCTTGAATTGATCCAAGCGGGTACAAAATGGATTTTTTTACGTCCCGAAACCAAGATTTGAAAGATCTCGTAATCGAGTCTCATATTTGCATACGAGAGTGGAAGGACGTTCGAGGAGTATCCTGGGATGAAAATCTTGCTAAATCTCCACTGGTAAACAACAGGCCTTTTTTTCTGGTATGTGGAATGCCTATGTTACGGAGCATAATCACCAAAACATCGCCTTAGTATTATTTTACTTTGGGAATGGGAGAAGAGCCTCCAGTCAATGTATAAAGCGACGAAAAATACGCTTTTCTAAGACACGTATCGCTTATTACAGTAACTCTGTGGCTACCCAAGCACTCCTGCTAGGCGGTGATGTGGCAAAAAACCCCGGACCTGGCCAGGAAAAAGCGGAAAATACGAAAAATATAGCATCCAGTTCGAAAACAACACCGGCCAAATGTGACTTCTGTGAGAAAACAATTAGACGCAATCGAAGGAGTACCTTATGTGTTAATTGTATCGGATGCTTTCACTGGAAATGTGTGAACTGGAAACCAATGGTCAGTGACTGGTTGTGCGATAAATGCATAATGGCGGCTTTGCATTTATAGAAATGTTCTGATGCTGAGATACTCGACGACGTCGCATAATTCACTCGGGATGCTGCATTATTAATTCCATCTGATGATGTTCACCCTCTTCGTAATAAAACCTTACATTTCAAGATTATGCATCTTAATACACAAGCCTAAGCGTCCACTTTTAAAGAGTTTCTACTAACTATCAACAGTTTTCCGCAGTTAGATATCATCGCCCTCAGCGAAACCTGGTTAAGAGAACAGCCACAATTACTACAATACGTATCGGTACCCGGCTTTACAACCGAGTTTAGAAACAGGCAAGGCTTGAAAGGAGGGGTGTTGGCGCCTACATCAAAGACAATATAAAATATAAGCGCCGATGTGACATAGAGAACTCTTGTCCAAAAATGGAACACCTCTGGTTAGAGATTCCCGGCCGAAACAAGTACAGCAAAGAGTTGGTGGGTATGATTCATAATTCTGCACGTATTCTAAATCCATCTAGCTGGCTGGATAGCCTCGAGAGATTGCTCGGTCATCTCCCAGTGTCACGGGATGGCATGCTAATCCTTACTGGTGATGTTGATATCGACATGCTTAGCTCTCCCCACTACCTTACAAAAAGGTACCAGACCATCCTTAACGTCTTTGGATTAACGCAAGTAGTGACGCATCCAACAATAATTACAAAGACAACGAAAACTCTTATAGATCACCTCATCACAAACTACCTACGGAAGGTTACGGACACAGGTATAGTACCTTGTTCCATAATAAGCGATCACGACGCCATCTACACTTGCACCAATGTCCCTTTGCCGCGCTTCCAACCGCGGTTTAAACACATAGCGATATGAAAAACTTCAAAGAGGAGTCTTTTGTAGAGGATTTCTCTACGCTTCCCATGTCCATCAAATCATATTCGGACGATCCAGACGAACAGTTAGAGACCCTCAACTCCCTGATTCGAGAATGCATAGGAAGACACGCCCCGTTAAAAAGGATACGTGTTACTGGGCCACCAGTGCCTTGGATGAAATGTCCCAACATTAAAAACTTACAAAAGGAAAGAGACACTGCCAGATATGAGGCCCACAGTACCCCTTCTGTTACAAAGTGGGACTACTTTCGTTCAGTAAGGAACAAACTGAAAGCTGCTATCCGAACTGCCCGTAAAGCTTTTATCGAGAAAGCGCTTTACTCAAACAAGTCAAGTGAAGTACGGAAGGTCATCCACAGAATTCTTATGCCTAGCCCAAAGCCTTTGCGCTTCAACCTCGATGAGCTGAATGATCATTTCGCGTCTACAGCACAAAGAACTCTTAAGGTAAATGCGACCCCCTACGTTTAGCTGAATGAACTGATCGAAAATCTCCCCGATGATTCGGATCATCATACTCGATTCCACATTTCTCATGTTACTAGAGAAGAGGTATTCAAAACGACTTAAACCTAAAGGTCCGACTGTTCCACATTGCTAAAACTGAAATATGGCCGTTTCTGTACTGATCATTCTTACGCTTAGTCAAATTAATTTTCATGAAATCGTCTAAGATAATTATATCTTTCACCCTAAGACTCAAAAATTTGGTAATACGAAAAACAACCGCATATCCAACCAAAAGGATAAACAAAAAACGAGTGTCCGCTAAGGAAGCAGAAGTAGTGTTCAAAATCAAAGTAATATGAGCGATCACATTGTGGACTGCTTGGACTGAACAGGCCTCGCCACCTTCCTCCGCTCGCTCTCAGCAACGTCCATCAACAGTGGATGTTCTTTCGGAGGCTCAAAATCAGCTAACCGATGTCCCCAGCGGATAATGTAGGTAGCGGACTCAATAACTGAAACAGAATGGCCCTGCTGGATAGCGCGGTCCACAAGCCCCGTCAAATAAAGAGCAACTTGTAGTGGAATTGCCGGAAGCACAGGAACACCAAGCTTTGAACGAGCCCAAGCCTTCAATCTCTAGCAACCAAAGTTGTACCTCTGAGCTGTGTTAGCTGCATTGAACTTCAGCAAAAGATCAAGCAAACGTGGAACTAAGGGCTGAAGCGACGGATCGTCGATACTCTTCGCGAAATCCCCGAACCGCAAAAGATCTAACCAGATAAAACAAAGAATCAAAACAAAGTCAGAAAAAAAAAACACCCAGCCAACAAGAGTTAGCTCAAATTAAAAGCAATTAAACGAACTGCATAGAAATAGCTAAAACACTGGCTACAATGAAGCTCCGCGGCCTAAATGCTGGTATATCGTGACCACGTGGGAAAAAGTTGCTTCACAAGGACACAGCCCGGTAACCACAGCAAAACACATGGTTAACAGACCTTCTGACCTGGCCCGTGAGGAATAAAATCAGACCTCACTGGTAAAGAAACAACGTCCACAACAAAACAGGCAAACTCGGGAGGAAAAGGCTTTAACAAAGGCCACAAGAACGCAGACGGCCATTCAGGGACGATGAGAGTACCAACTGAGCGGCACTCGCGCGCGCGTTTAATCACGTCCACAACAAAGGAAACAGGAAGACAAAGCCAATTATTTTCGCCTCGCCAATCCATGGAAAAGGCATCGATGACGCTACAGCCCGGAGACATGAACTTAGAATTAAATCTTGGAGCCTGAGCATTGAAGTGAGACGCAAAACGGTCAATGGGATGCGGACCCCATTTGCAATCCAACTGGGAGAAAACCTCCGAATTCAAGGACTAGTCATCCTTATCAACGAAACGACTGAGAAGATTGGCTCTGAGATTGGCTTCGCGAGGAATTCACTGAGAATCAATCTGAACCGAGCATCCATTAAGCAATCCACTGAGCATCAATTGTAATCGTTGCAGGAATAAATAAGTTGAAATCCTCTTTTTGTGTTCTATTATCTCACTGTTTTAGTCTATACTAAAAAAATTATTCACCTTAGTGTCGGTGGCTGGCGGTGGGTATTTACCGTGCCGCTGATAAAGCTCGTTGACATGAATTTAAGGACGATTATTCCAGATGATAAGCATGGTTTCAGAGATATTTAATCCCGCTTGTGAGTGGAAGGAGTTGTCAAAAATACGAAAATATATCAAAAATTCTAATCAAGTTCAAAACGACGCATGCTTGACGCCAATTTTAGAGCATCAACTGCTGCAATTTATGTGTACAAACAGGCTATTGTGCTGCAAGATTGAATTCGTTGATAAATTTTTGAAATCGGTTGTTTCCACACACACCCCTTTCGCCACGTAATCCCCTCCCCTTCAACCCTTACCGTTTTCGGCGTCTGCTGATTTTTTAATGCAGCCGTTCAGGTTATTTGAGTTATTGAAGGTGATTCTTAAATATCTTATTTTTTCTCTATTGGCAAGTCTAAAATCTGATTTTTAATTACTTTTGAGCTAAATAATCGTTTAAGGTAAATATTTGCCTTTGGAAGTGACCAGAAATTTCTCAAGGGATTATTTTTCTTCGATAATTTTTCCTTCACAAGTGTGCAACATGCGTTCAAGTTCATTTAGAAGCGTCTTAAAATGTGAATGTTTGGTTCATAATGAGTATGGTTTTTTTGCCATTTTCTTTCAGGCTTTGGCCCTTGTGGCCGAAGAAGTGCTCCAGCATTACATGGAGTTTTGTCCCTGCCCTGTGCCCTTCAAAACGAAATATAAAACTTGATGGATGTATGGATCAATTTCTGTCAATGTACAAAGACATTCTAGTTTTAGCATGTCTTCGTTAAAATCAAACTTTCGCAACGCAAACGCAATGTGAAAGACAAATTTGGTGTATAACATGCGCGCATGCTTGCCCTGCATAAGTTCTATTGAGCCGCTATGAACAAAATCTTTATTTACGCACGGGCGTGCGTAAATAAGATGACGTAAGCAGTTTTTTTTTTTACCTGGCTTCTGAGTTCCCGTCCTGTTAAGCTGTGATGCAGCTTTCCTTATCTTCGAATTATGGAAGAAACCAGCGATGAATTGCCAATTTTTATATCGGCATTGACTTTTTAGGTCCTGATCCAACGAGCAACAAAAACAAAGCCGAAAAAAAACTCGCAAGTTGCACGTTTCGCAAATTTGTCGAAAGACCAGCTGCACTTGAGTTCATTTGGGTTTGATTTTCTCCATTTTCCCCGTGAGCTTTTCATTCACAGGTAACTGGATCAAATGTTCTCGCTCAAACCAAAGTAGAAAATGCGGCGTGTTTTTGACCAGCCAATAGGGACGTTTGTTTACTTTTTTTGTGCTTTGTGAGAATTTTGCACTCTAACACAATAAAAGGCTTCTTCGTGCAGATCCTTATTGTCGCTCTGTTATAAAATAATTTGCTCATGCTTTAAGCTGTGCGTATATCGAGTAACGGATGTACTTGGGAAGTTTGGAGAGCACTCAAAAAGCTAGACTTGCTCTCGGCTGCGCCTCAAGCTACTCTTACGCATTTTCGTGCTCTCCAAACTTCCTGCGTGCATCCATAATTCGATATACACACACTAAGCATGAACAAATTCTTAAAGTTTAGTGGCTAGAGTTTTCAGGTTTAAAGTTGGATTAAAGACATTGATATATGCAGTTACAGCAGAGGTACTTCCAGCCAGAGCAGTTGAAAGAGGAGAATTTCAACGTTAACACCAGTTGAAGAGTGTCTTTTCTTTTTAATTTTCTAAGCTTGTCAGAGGAGTTTGACACGTTAGAGAACAATCGGTGGAGTAAACAGTCATAAATGGCGCATCGAGAGAATATATAATACGATTCTGACGTGTTGTGTAACAGACTACTGATGTCGCTTGTAAACCCTTCAATCACCCGATGATATCCAGATCTTAACTTGAGGTCATTTAACGTCGTTTCATTCAGTCTAAACCAAAATTAACAATCACGCGCAATAAAATGTCATTTATCCTGGACAATCCGTTCAATCATCGAAAATACTAGCAAGCGTGTTAATCTCGAAAAGACTAGCAAGCGAAAGGACTAGAAAGCGTACTTGAAAAGACCAGCAAGCGTGTCAATTGCTATGCAAGTTGTGAGAATATCTTCTCTCTGTTCCACATCCCGTTAACCTTTTAATAAACAGCGCTTAGGAGTTCTAATAAGGTGAAGGGCTCAAAAACAAACTGACTGGAGCCCCGCTTTTAGGCTTGGCAAATTCTATATGTTCATTGATGGGAAAAACTCGTCGTAGTAGAAGAACACTTCCAACTGAACCTTTAATTAGGCGAAGCCTCTATCAACGATAGGTAATCATGGGAGTTAAGCCTGAGGAAGAGAAATTGTGTAAACTATTTGATTTTTGTTGACCTTTCACACTTTTCAAGAACAAAATGACAGCTCAGCATCTATCAAGTTATCATTTTTATTTTAAATTAAATTTAAAACCAAGGCATTTTGTTGTCGTTGAAGGCATTTTCCTATTTCCAGTGTTCTTAGGAAAAATATTAAATTTTGAAAATATTTAGGGGGTGTACAAAGGAAGTTGTTCTGTCAAAGAAAAGCGGATGGGAAACAACGCCGAGAAGTTAAAGGATAGAAAATTTAACTTGCAAAGGACTCAAAATCCGTTTTCCGCGCCAGAGTCTACTGCATGCGCAAACGTTATTCAGCTATCTGGGTGAATTTTGACCTCAATGTTCTTTAGCAAGCGGTTCTTGAGTACAAAAATACGAGTAAATATCAATTCTCTAAGGAAAATTTTCTCCTTATCTTCAAGCGTTTTTTTCTCCTTATCTTGTTTCTTTCATTCTCTCTTTTATTACGCAAGTTATTACAACGGGGACTAGCTCTGATCTCTCGAGGAAAGTGTGGGTCATCGTTTAGAAAAGTGACACTTATTGAGCTGTCAATCTCTAACCTTCGTCATATTTTTACACTTAATAGCGAATCACGCTGGGCTTCGCAGAACGGAGTTCGCATACTGAATAGATACCTTCGCGATGTTTACGCTTTACGAAATGTCTTTCTAACTTAAATTTCTTGGTCTTTCGGTCAAGTTCGGACAGAACAAAAACAAGATTGACAATATAAAATTATAATAAACTTAGTAACAGAATTAAAATCATACTTGAAAAGATATCTTAAAAAAATACAGTCCTTGAAGGCTGTTGCATAACAGCAGAATAAACACAAAATTCGGAGAAGAAAGGACGAACCCAAGGTATCGCCCCTAAAAGAGCTACGCGCTAGTCGTATGTTATTCAATTACAAATTCAGTGCGTAAGTTGAAAAGTACTACATGTTTATTTTCCTGATCGGGAATTCGACATGGATTTAGCCTAAAAACGAGAGTATTAAATGGATAACAGTACATAGGAGGATTATTTCCAGGAAATTTTTGTACGGGATCAATTTTTTATTGGGTAGAGTCATTTTCTTTGTAATTAATTATTTTTTTAGCAACGTGATGAAAATATACCGATATCTAGCCGCAAACCGCAGTTTACGTAAAAACATCTGTCTCCATGTCAATTTCACGATCATAACAGGGAAAAGGTAACCAAACTCTCTCTGTAAGATAAGACTACCAAAAGAGTAAAAAATGATCAACTGGCTTATTATAATGTCTACTGAATGGCTTATGCAAATATGTTATTCCATTAATTTCCACGTTCAAATAAGTCAAAAATCACCTATAATGAAAATTCTTGCTAGATGCAAATTTGTAAACGCGCGCGGTACGACAATTATGTCTGTATGAGTCCTCTTTAGGAGCGAGGGAAGCATAGAAAAAGACAGAAATTGACATAAATACTTGTTTTCACAAGCTAAATTATCTTGCATAGTAAACGCGGTATGAAATTCATTTCGTTCCGGAACGAAACTCATTTTGAAATTATATAAAAGGTACCTTAGGGACGGACCATTAGATTGAAATGAGCATTACTAGGACTTGAGCCTCAAGAGCACATCGATCAAGGAGTTTTTATTTTTGGGAATTTTCAATTTGGCACTTTTGAATTGGTACTTTTTTAAGGATAGACATCAAGTTGCCACTCCCACACGGTAAGACTCGGGTACCTTTCATAATTTATATGGGTCATTTTCGAAATTCCCGGCGCGCACCCCCGCCCTCTTATGTAAAGGTATCCCCCGAAGGGATGATGAAACATGCAGCATACTTGAAATTTAGCAAGGACAATTTTGTCAGCGTCTAATAGCTTGTGCGGAAGGGCCCTTTACCACAGTGTGCATAATTACGCGTCCCGCCAGACGGCGGGAAGCCAACAAAGTGTTCAGACATTAGTATAGAAAACTCCGCCTCTGTCTGGATTTTTGGTAGCCTATTGACCAATTCCCAATCGAGACTTGAGTCTGACGAGACGCGTAATTTTGCTCACGGTGGTAAGTAGCCTACTTACCGGAGCCAGGCTGTAATGAATTTCCCGGACATCTTGAGTACTATCTGTGATACACGCTTGCCAATTCCACTATCGGCTTTTGGAATCGACTTAACCCTACCTTTACCATGGCCGGACACTACTTTAGGCACTCTACATCTACTATTGGAACCACGACTCCACCTAACATCAAATTGTAAAACCATCGATATCTTTAAGCGTCTCTAAGATGCTGGTGTTCTAGCGGATTTAGACCCCCCCGGTCCAAATCCGCTAGCGGATATGGACCCCCCAACAAAACTAAGTGAAAACATCATCCTTAATGTTCCAGTAGAAATAGATAATACTTTACGCTCCAGTGCGCACTAAAGCATGCTTTTAATTTAAAACATGCGTATTGCCGATGCATACGAACTGGCAGCCGGAAATGACCCGTCGGATGTTTCTTTTGACCAAGGGAAAATGGACAAGCATTTAGTTTAATGATTGCAGAAAGGTCGTTTTTGAATCTTTTCCGCGATAGTCGAACACCGCTAGATTCAATAACAGACAAACTTGTGACACTAATTTCTTTTGTTATTGTTCAATGCCCGAGTGTTGGGACGACATGGTTCGGTGCGAGTTGTGCCCCTCCGGGGCAGTCTTAAATACGCTATGTTCTTGTATCTAGCCCATGTACAGCCGTGTGTATTGTCGTAAGACTGCCCCGAATGGCGAGTGGCTCTGCATTGTCTGCAGACCGCCAGACACTAGACGGTGGTGTGTTTTCGGATCCCTCAACAGTTAATAATAGTTAAAATTAGAAAATGAGATTGAGTTCGATGTAATTGTCTTCACTTTTGTTAAGACGCAGACATAAATGTTGATTTGCATCTGAAAATAAGCTGAGAGTTCCAATAGTTCAGAATAGAAATCTTTTTACTTATCATAGGCTTTACGCACGACTTGTAGCCGGAGTAGTTACTTCGTTCTTGTTCAGGATCTGTTGAATGTTATTTAATTAGAAAATCAGACTAAGTTATTTTTGTGACTGGACACAACGGTCTCCACTATTGTTATAACGTTTCGTATCAATATTGATTCGCATCAGAAGAAGCAAAAATTTTTTGTAACAATTTCAATAATTCGAATGCAGTAGTTTGTTCGCATCTAATTTTTGCGTATACAGTACGACTCGCTGTAATAAATGCGGCAGAATTGGAACGAAATGGCTGTTTTTCTTTACTTTTATTGAGGAATGTTGTGTTGTGATTGAAAAGAACATCGACAAAAAGCTTGCGAATAGAATTAGTTACCAAATATGATACAAAAGATGCTTAAAGAGAGAGTTTGGTAGGGGGGTCCAAATTTGCGAAAGGGGTTTCATATCCGCAAGATCGGGAGGGTCCAAATCCGCGGGCGGTTCAAATCCGCTGTGACACCAGCACGCGACAAAAAAAGATCAACTTCATTCTCTGGATCTGAAAATTTGAAACTCCGCAAATGACTTGAAATGTCTTTTTTACAACTATGCAAGGGAACGACTTGACATATGCAACTTCGGTCTTCTCGATAACTAAAACCCACAAGTTCCACCAGCGAACGGTTTAAATGAACAGCAAATCTTCATGTTTGTATGTAAGCTGAGACGCTCATAAAACGGATCAATTAGCTAAATCAGCATGTAGCTTGTCAATCAAATTGACTTTTGTAACCATTCTATAACTAACACCGGCAAGGGAATCATTGATGGATCTGGACATTTTAGTTTTCTGAATGTAGTAATTTCTGAAAGATTTTTCTAGATATCATGCAAAGAGGGAAAAAACCCATCTCATGGTATTTCGGAGGTTGGTTCATTTTTTTATTTATATGTCACGCTTGTCAAGCAGCTGATGTAATAAGATGGAGAAGATATATTCACTGAAACTCAAATCTGGCTTGAATGTGCTAGAGCATAACGTGATCATCGCAAAAGCTAATAAAATCATAAATAAACAAGGTAAGAGTGTTATGTTAGATTTTTTCTACAATTTGTAGTGATTTAAGCCAGTAAACGGTGGCGACAAGTAGGCCCATCATATATACTTCATGGTCGCTAGCAAGTAAATTTTGCCGGACTTTGAGTTCGTCTCAAGATAGAACAATACAAATACCCAAGGAAATTTTTACAGTAACTTTTAAACCATCATTTTGTCTCTTAAAAGCTTGAAGCTCAGTAGATTCTGTCATATCGTCATTGTTAAAACTGTCTTTGTTTTGATGCTACTATTTGACAAAGGAAAAGTATGTCGGACAAAAATATTCACCAAAATTGTGTATTCGTTACATCAGGTCACACAACTCGGGTAATAGTCACGATGAAAATTTGCATATTTGAGCGGTCGAACGAAAAATATCATTTCTCGAAAACTAAATTATATTTTCACAAATAAACTACAACACAATTATTAGGACATACTGGGCTACAAAATATGAAAGTAAGAGTGAAAGCAAATTTTGGGTGACTTGCCGCTGTTTGTCTGATGCACGCTGACATTAGCGCTAAATTTTGCACGGTTCTCCCGGTATCTTGTGAGTTATCACCTCTAACTTAAAACTTTTTTTTTTCTGTTCTTTGCCTATAAATCACGACAGTTAGATGACATGTCCTCGAGATATACGGTAATGGCCTGTAACGATGCAAAGACAAAGAACTTGCATGAAACCAAGCAACTTTAGATCACTTTCCTCCCAAACAACCTCTTGAAAATACCCCTCTCAGAGCAATAATCTGTAACTTTCGAACTTTTTCAAAAGATCACTTAACCGCACCAGTTTGGCTGGAATTTGGCATGACGGCTGAATTTAGGGTCCTGACCACGAACGTGTATGAAAAAGTTCAAGTTGTTTTTGCTTAGCAAAAACTCGATAAAGGCGGCAAAGTCTACCCATATTTGCCCGCCAACATGGCTTATCGAAGGTGTTCTTATGATTTCAACTCGATTCCTACCGTAGAGATTTCCTAAAATCTCTTGAAATTAATGAAGAGATTTACCGTTTTTCTTAACATTTATTGGAAAAAATGTGGGAAGTGACAGATTTTGATGACAGGATATCTCAACGTTCTAAGGTCGTTTTGCGCCGCCTTAAACAGTAAAGAATTTACCCCAACTTGTTAGCCTGATATCTCTAAAATTACTTCGATCCAGAAGTTGAGATTTACTTTGAATGTTTTTTTTCGTGGATGAATTGATTCCATTAATAAAAAAATGAGGGAAATTTAAAGGTCAAAGAAGAAAAGTTATTAAGAGTGTGTCCACGAGGCACCAGGCAGTCGTGCTAAGTGCCATCTCGCCAATTTCAATAAAACTTCGCCAGTTTTAAGGGCTACCCTAAAACTCAAAAAAGGCAAACCGGTCTCTTTTTTGGTTATTTCCGGAGAGAGATAGACCACCACCACCCCCTCCCCCGGTTTTTCTTGGTTGTCATCAAGGAAATCGCTTCAAAATAAGTAAAATGTATGGAGCTCTCACTGCGATGGTATTTAACCGATTACTCTGAATGTAAAGCATAAGTATCAGTCAATTTGATTGACGACTTGTAAATAAAGAGAGGCAAATAAAGGACTGTTTTTAGACTTTTCAATCCATCCAAATATTTGATAACTTTCAGGTCAAATATCTCCCTTGTCAGAAAGCTACAACACTAGTTTTAATTCCCCTTTATAATCCATCATTTGACCTCTGAAGACCATCCAAAAAGTCTTTGGGTACTGCCGTATTTTTGTCTTGGATGCCTTATAAAATCTGCGACTATGCCAAGTTTCTCTCAACTACATCTGTCACGCAATTCTTCTGGCTCCAGGTGGTCACTTGAGCGAGTAAACCTACATTTTAAACAACGATCAAGGAAGCTAAAAAATGTGAGCAATTTTCGAGATTTTTTGTGGGAATGGAAAATTTCGCGTTTAGAGGGGCACATGTAGGCGAAATGTTGATGGGAAAATCGTAGCGTTTCTTCATTCTGTCGTTTACTACTTTGGAGATTGGCTAAAATCAGCAAATATGACTTTTATACGTCACAAAACATTATTCTTTAATTTTATTATTTATTATCATTATTGCTCTTTTTAGGAGATCTTAAAGTCACATGCTGCATGTTGGTTGACATAAAAAAGGGTCTCCAAAAGGGTTCTTCAATCCCGCGATCCCGACTAACATTTTCTCTCAATCCCGTAATTCCGAGGAGGAAGTTCGCTTCTTGTTTTAAAGATAGAATCTCACCAACATCACATGCGGCCTCGTCGTCGGCCGATTCTTCATCACTGCTTGGGGAATCGTACTCTAACATACCATCTTCCTTTTTGTCTTTTTCTCGCTGCTCCTTGAGGTCAGAGCGTTCAGGTACAGCATACCAAGATTTGTAAAATAGTACGCCGCCCAATGGGTTGTCCTCTTTAAGCGTTCCTTGCTGCGTTTCCAAAGTTTCTCACATATCTCAACACTGTGTAAAGTGGATCTTTGTGATGCACAACCGAATGAATATTCTCCACGTCTAGCGTCATACAACTCAACAAGTTAAGAGAGTCATATCCGTATAACTCTGAAACTTGCTAGAGGTTTTCAAGGCCGTATTTATTGAGGGTTTTTGGTAAATTGGCAACCTCACTTCTGATAGAAGTTTCATTTCTGCGCATTAACTAAAGAGTGTCGTTGACCAGCTCGACCGCCTCTTGAATACTAGAGAGCCTGCTATCCTGGTGCTTTTCGTGGACTGAGAAGGTTTTGTAAATTTTGCCCAATGCATTAAAAAATTCAGCGGTTTGCTTTAGTGAAGTCAAGATCTTAACACTATTTGTCTACACATCACAAACATAAACAACATGATCGAACTCTACACAAAGAGAAACTGGTTGATAGAACTCTGTCCTAGAGGCCATTCCATCCATATTTCTAGCAATACCAGTCCCAGCATATAAAAGTCCAGATTTATATGAAACGATACTTGGGCTCAGTGAAATCAGTGTAGAAACGCCACGACGAATCACGCGCACCCTGGTCAAGGACGAAAGAGAGATCTCGTCAATACCCTGAAGATGGGAGGTAAATAAGAATTGTGCGAGAATACACATCAAATCAACAAGTTGCCAATCTGCTTCGTTCTTGGTCAGCAGTGATACCTCCCCACGAATTCCTTATCCATCCTTCTTCAAATTGATGGCAAGAATAGAATAACTTTTCGCGCAGGCTCCATAGACGACACCAGCGTCAACCATGTGATTAGCCTCAAATTGAAAAGCGTTTTGGTTCTCAGTATCCCAAAAGTTGATCTGTTCTGAGCGGAATCCTCTCGCTTCATAACCACGTTTTAACTCAGTGACGTGTTTCTCCAAACGAGACTTAATTTCGACAGCAATTCCGCCCAGAGCAAAGCCGAGTTCATTTCTTTTCTCCAACACTTCGCTTCGCGGTTTCTTAGTTTATTGGCCCGATGCATACGCTTCCTTTGACCACCTCGTGGAATTTGATTGGGCCGTCATTGCCAGCTAGAAATACGACATTGTTCTTAAAGTGGATTTCTTTGGCAGCGACAGACTCTTTAAGAACTTCAACTTTTTGAACTGGGTTGTGCAACTGAGCCATATACAAATTTTATCTACCCGTTTCTTGATTCAGGGTGAGAAACAGCAGGCTACTGAAGGGACCTATGGCGATATTAATGGGATGAGGATACATTCCCACCCTGCTGTGCTCAGTAAAGGGATCCATTTCTAAAATAATTGTGTGGCTTACGAAGTCCGGCTGCTGGAGGTACTCGATAAGCTTTTCATCAGCCAACCTGATTACTGGCGCTGGATCCTGTTTCATACATGATCATTTTGGGGTAGGAACATTTGCATTGTCTTCCTAACTTCAGGGCTTGCCTCGTTTCTTAAAGTTTTCAAAATTGCCAGATTGCCCCTCTCGTTTTCGAGCTTCAAGTACCAAATGACAAAACCAGCTTTGAGACTTTTGCCGACGTGAACACTGTCCGGTAATGGTATAATCAAAGACAGAGATGGGTCTCTTGTGCCCTTTTCCAATTCTTCTTGGATATCTGACATAACCTTCTTGGTTCTTCTATAGGTTTTCTATCATGGTAACTACAGAAAACGTAACTTGCCTAAAGGTTTCCTTGGGAGCCTTTAAGGAGATCACCTTTCGTGAAAGCTGAGCCCGAAATTGTAATTCCTTCAGAAAGCAATTTACGCTCTTCCCCCTCTCGTAAAAGATTGCCATTATTATGGTCATTTTGTCGAAGTACGTCATTATGTCGAAGTACGATTCATCGCTTTCGATAGTAGCTAACATCCTCTATTTTTCTCGCACCGATTAATAAATTGGTCGGTCACCAAGAAATCGATGAAAGGTCGCTATTACAGGATAGGGCAAGGCTAAGAATGTACAGATATCACCAAAGGGTCGCAAATAAAACAACAGCAAAGGGCAAAGGCTGTGTACCTGGCACGTTCTTCAATAAGAATGTCAACCGTTGTGCGACTTTTTTAAGCCTCCCACCCAGGCGTTTTTAGGGGATTGAGTTTCACTTTCGCTTTGTGTGGGTAGAAATGAAACGCGATCCTCCGAAAACGACTGCTTAGAAGGCTAGGCTATTTTGGACTTTATAAATTCACGTCAACAGACTTACCGGTTCTCGGTTCGTTAAGGGGATTATTTCCCGAGTCCCACCCCTCAAAACTGCCGATTCTCGTGTCCCGTTCATAACAACAATCCCGCATCTCGCTCCTTTTTTCCTCTAAATTCCCGGATCCCGGCCTTCAAATTAGCCCAATTGCGGATCCCGAAAAACCTATTGGGGACCCTCATACAAGCTTGTGACATGTCCGACAACTTGGGCTTTTTCAGGGGAGAAAGAAGCTATAATCAGGACTGACACGTGAACCAGTTACCTCAGCTGGTCAGGGTACTTTTACATTCGTTTGGAGTTTCAAAAACCTATGGCTGCGGCAAGCATGTCAATGTATGAATATGAAAGCGATCTTCTCAGTAATGAACACAACTTAAGTAGTAGTAAAATTAGGCCCGAAAAAAATTCAGGCCTGTACGGGATTTGAACTCACCCATATTCATTTCTTTCTCTGCAGTTCACATATATGATTTTCATATATTAATATTTAAAGTCATCTATTCATCACTTCACGGGTTTATTTGGAACCAACATAATGATCAGCCCCAGTTGGCTCTTAAGCTCAGTTGGTCGAGCGCTGCAACGGTATCGCAGAGGTAAAGAGTTCAAGTCCTGTGTAGCCTGATTTTTTTTCATAATCACTACTGATTAAGGGAAGGTACGTTTTTTCTTGGGGGGGGGGGGGAGGGCTGGGGCCTCAGAGGGGAGGGTCATCAGTGAAAGTGAGCACCAAGGGGGGAGGGCCATACCCTCTTTTTCAGCTATTCAAGGGGAGGGTCACACCTTTTCCAGAATTTTTAATGAGGATTTTTGTGATGTTATTCTCCATTTTTCTTTAACAGACTAAGTTTTTTCTTTTCAACTTGTTTCTTTTAACTCGGTGCAGGTACTAGTTTTACAAGGTTACTGGGTGTCTACATGTATATTAATTTATGGCACACAATTTTCTCGGAGTACTCGTGTCCTTTTCCGTCCGTATCGTTACGTACTTGACTCGGGTATGGTTTCTTGTTCCAGCTGTTGTCTATCCGCTGCCTGATCTCCTGAGTCATTAAGCTCTGAATAGTTACTACAAGATCCAACAATGCCCTCTACCCTGTCACTGTCACTGTCACTGTCAGACTCTGGATTTGAGTCAGAGGCTAACGGAATGTTTGTCTGTTTTTCCTGCATAATTGAAGTCAAAATCTTACTGCCAATATGAGCCTTCACAACCCTCATCTCCAAATCTCCATGATCTATTACATAGTCTTCGTCATTCAGAGTTTCTTCATCAACGTTTAAAATTCTTGTTTTAATTGACTTTTCATTTTCTGCGTAGCGCTGGCATTTGCGTTTATCGGCACAGGACGAAATCTGAAAGGTGGCGGAAACATGCAACTCCATGTTTCCGTTATGTTTAACATGCACAATAAGTGGTCCGGTTCCGTTGTATACGCAGCAACGGAAACGCGAGAAAACGTCACAAAACCGGTAACGGAAACACAGGTTACCCGTCGTGTTTCCAGAACGGTTTAACATGTTTCTGCCACGTTTCCGATTCTTGCAATTTCGTCCTGTGCGGCTTTACGGCGATTCTGCTTCTGCTTTCTCGACTTTCTTTTGAGAGCATTTCCTCGGCGAGGGAAAATTCTTTCAACTCGTTGTTTAGCCTTTTGTAGTAGCTCCAAAGCAAAATACAAGCAAAATGTCGTAAAATGTTCTGAGGTTTCTATGGCATGGAGCATTCCATGTGGTAGTGAGGGGAGGGTCACACTCTTGTCAGTCACCTAAAAGTGGGGGGTCAGGAGTTTTTTAATCAAAACATGAGGGAGGGTCAACACTTTCTTTTGGAAAAAATACCTAAATTCCCCAGCCCTCCCCCCCCCAAGAAAAAACGTACCTTCCCTAAGATGTTTTCAATACTACGAAGGTCACTTCCATACTAACTTCTTTCTCCGCAGTTCACATATATGATTTTCATACATTTACAGTAATTTATGCCAGTGTATATCAGTAAGCAAGCTGTGGGTGTCTATTTGTAAGTATAAGTTATAGGGGCTTTTCAATTGATCCTCAGTATTCAACTAGTATCAGTATTGCAAGTTAAGTTAGTATGTAAACGAAGAAAAAACGTGACAAAAAAACGATACATTTTATTAACTATCATTTTAAAGAGAACTTGAGATGGCTCACACACGTTTGCAAAACTATAGCTAGGATTCCGGAGTCAAGTACCACATTTATGTCTACTCTGTATCAGTTTCTTTTAACCTTTTCATCCCTAAGAGTGATCGACATCTTATTTCTCCTTACAGTAACATTTTGAATCAAACGTTAAGGTCATGAGAATAAGGAAAATGATCACTCATAAAGGTCATGAAATCAGGGAAATGATCCGCCACCAGAGAAGCTCTGAATTATCGAACAAATTCTCCATATAAGTACTATTGTAAATGTGTAGAGACCAGTATGGAGAATATGCATACTGATCCGCTTATGTTCAATCTCTTCAATCAAAGTAAACTTGTCTAAACAAGTTTAAACGTAAGAATGATTTCGGTAACAGCTAGATTTGGGGTATGTAGAAAGCGTATTTAGAAAGTTTAATCAAAATTGTACGAGTTACTTGAATTACCATATAAACGTATAAATGACGAAAATCACCTTATTCATCTAAGACTTGCACTTTTTATATCTTTCCAAATAAATTAGTTTTTCATAATAGTTTAAAAACCATTATCTTAATTATGTCGTTAAAAATGCAATTCATGAATGAATTTTTATTTTTTAAATATGTGTTTAAATCTTGGTCCTGATAAAGTCTGTATAAACAATTTGAGCCATGGATTGAATAATTTAAATTATTCATGGATTGAATTTAATTTTTTTTCTAAACATAGCTGAAAGCGAATCATGGTAATTTATTTTCAGTCGAAATGAATACGTCAAGCTCAAGTATTTGCTGAAATTACCATTCGTCTTAAAATAATGCATCAAACTACTCCAACTGTTTGCGGAAAACTGATCTACACAATTGAGGTGCTACCTTATCGTACTATGTAAATCTTAACAAATCTTTCGTATTTCTCTTTCCTCGTCTGTATAGACAGAATTTAAGTTTAGGTTTGTCTCCCACGATTTTTTCAGTAACTTTAGCAATCCTCTAAAAAACTAGTTGAAACGTCGAACTTATGGCGAGGGATCAGGATAACAGATGAAATAATCTACAACCTGAAAACTGATTTACCTAACACGTGGGGATGTTATAAAAATTTTGAGAAAAATTTTACTTTTTGTTAAGTACAAAAGCACCTAAGGTACAGTTGAACCTTTTCCCTACGGACACCTCTGCAATATCGACACCTCGCCAATAAGTACGGTGTACAATTTTCTATATCCGTACCAAATTCTGATATGTTCTCTTTATATTAAGAAAACTTCCTGATACAGACCCTCTCTAAGAAGGACAACGCACCCTGAGTCTCAGACAATCATGGTCTCTTGATACTCAGAGAAAAGAAGCACGAGTGTGCTGTTAACTTTTCTATTGACACTACAATCTTATGAGTTACACTGCACTGAACTTAATGAAATCGACAAATCTCTTATAAGGACACTTTGTTTTGTCCATAAGGTTTCTTCATTACAGAGGTTCAACTGCAGCGTTTTTGCCGCTGTATGTGTAAACAGGTAGGGTCTAACACCAGCTCTAAAATAAAGAAATGGAACGAGAAGTTATCGAACCATCATTCAAAGAGAAAATTTAATTTCTGTAACGTTTTAAATAGCACAGAATGGTCAGAATTATCTCAACACTAAGACAAACCATCAGTAAATAATTGTTGTAAGGACACTGTTATACTGAGATTATGCGCTCTTACACCAAAACTAACTACAGTACTCTTTTGCTTAAATGCTGGCCAACACCAATTAGTCACCTAGGCAATCTCGTTGCAGAACTTTCTAGTCTCTGATTTTTAAAAGTAAAGTGAAATATCAAGGTCTTCGCGTCTTCTCTCGATCGATTATATTCGATAATGTCCATCATGTGTTTTCGACACATATTAGGAACAGTAAATTGGAAATGCCTGTATATGACCAGATCTATAACCATGCACGTTGAAGAGCAGTCTAGGCGAAACTTCGACGAAAACTGTGACTTCGGGAGAGACTTGCAAACGAGAAAATACCATACAATGAAATGATAAAAAAACGATGACTTTTAGGCAATCTCAACTTGAAGAGCGGTAAATAAGAAAAAATCATGAACATTCACACTGAATCACTGCACGCTAATAAGACCAGTTACAATGTACATGAATATAAAAAAAAACAGATGTGTTTACGAAAGAATTCATAAATCTTTCACATTCAATTTTTTTTTCCAAACTTTTTAGCCCCTCATTCATTAGTCCCACAGTAACGCCAATGACATGATGTTTTATGGAGATAGTAGATATAGAAGGATCCACAATTTTTCACCAAAATAATTCTCTTGCCTTTGCAACCTGTCTTACGATCACTAAAGCAGACCTCTCTTTCCACCTCGCCATCTTCCACTGTAGGATGGGCACCATCCAACCAACCTGACCAGTTTGTACCACATCTAAATGCTCGCACACGCGTTGTTGGCATTTTTGTTCCTGCAGCTCCCACAAAACGATGCCATCCCTCAATGAGTTCACTGTCACACGGAGATAGATCATAGCCGGGTGTTGAATGACTGCTTTTTCTATTAGCCTCTGTCAGATTTGTGTAATTGTAACAACCATCGTCTAGATAATCAAATATAATTCAAAGAGGAAATGATAATCGTGTTTATCAGAGTTAGAACTTTCAACAATTAATCGTAGTTAAAGATTCTTTTTGCTTTATAGGTATACTATGCAATTTTTGAAAACACAGCAAGTAAATTTCCACCAACTTTGCAATTACATTTCCCTACTTAGAAGGGAAAGTACACAGTTCGGTGAGCGCCTACAACCTGCAAATTTCTTTTCCTGTGATTTTCGCTTTTCTTTCCAAATGGCACACAAGTATAGTAATTTTTTTTGGGGGGGATGACAGTTTCAAACTTAAAAAAGGACGTTTAAAGGAACAAGGAACTTGAATTCACAGCTAAGGGTTCACCTCAAAAAGGCTGAAATAGGCTAAATTGAGATAACCTTTCAATAGCAAATTATGTATTTGAGTACCTCTAATGTCTGGTAGTTTTTGTTAGAATTGGCACTAGAAGTAGCTCAGGATCAACTAATATCGCTGATCAAATCAAGGCTCACATTTCACAGTTATTTACGTTACTGTTCTTATCACACAATGAAAATGAAACTGAAATCCGATATCTACGTTTTAATGTTAATAAAGAATTACAAGCAGATGGGAAAATAAACAGACGAACCAAATGAACAATAATCAGACAGACAGACAGACAGACAAAAAGACAGACACACAGACAGTCCAATGGTAGGTATTATGACAGACAGGGAGAGAGAGAGAGAGAGAGAGAGAGAGAGAGAGAGAGAGAGAGAGAGAGAGTATCGGACCAAGAGAAACAAAGAGAACGATGTAGAAATAGCCAGAAAAATTATAAAAAAGACTCCTTGAAACGACGCCTACATAGAGCTAAATAATACTAGAGTAAACAAACCTTGACATTTTATGCCATTCCAGAAATATCGAGTCTGGCAGGTGCAGTTGAATGACCATACAGTGTTTGTACAATTGGCGCCACCCATGGTGCAATTATTATCAACCAATTTACACTCGTCAATATCTGAAAGTAACACGAAGACATTCTTAAGAGGTCAGGGGGAGTGAATGACATTAAAAGATTACATGAGCTTCTAGACATTTTTCCTTTAGTTCTAACAGTCATTTAAACTACAGAAAAATGCCACATGCACAAGCATGTGAGTAATAATAGGGCTCATAGACCTTCTCGTGTTGCGGCAGGAATGCGGCTTGCTTGCTTGTAGAATGGCTGATGGATAACGTACCTCCTGTTTGGTGATAACCAGTCAACACTCACCTGCGCACGTTAGGCCATTTCCTGAAAATCCTTCTTTACATTTGCAGTCGTAGGATCCACAGGTATTTATACATTCAGCATTTGAATCACATTTGTGTTCTCCCAGTTCACATTCATCAACGTCTTAAAGAAAGGATCACGTAGAAATTACAATTACAGAGACTTTGAAACCACAGACTTCTTATAAAGCACTGTACACAATGAGTTAGGGTCTGCACATCTTTCATTTATTGGGGACTTTAAGAAACCTTTGACGGCGACAGCAAAGAAAACGAAGGGAAACAAAAGATCTAATGAGCAAAACAATTGTTCAGCACGTGCGCTATAAAATTTGTACCTTTCTTAGCTACCTAATACAGAACAAAATCGTGAAATCACTTACTTTAACGTCCTCTTAGCAATTAAGTCACTTTTTATTCTGAACTTAATGAAAGAAGTCGCACCGTCAGGAACGGTAAACGCGTCGAGCTACTGGCAGGGTTGCATTGCAGAGAGGGTTCATCACGGTCTCCATTGCTAGAAGCGGCAATAAGGATATCCCCTTCTTAATAAACGCCCTTCGACCCACCCCCCTCCCCCCGCGAGTCTTCCCTAGTTTTCTCTCCTAGTTTACCGCTGCTCTTTCTTTATCCTCTGTGGAAAAAAGGTGCATGAGGTGAGTACTGAAGAATTTATTTGAAACAACGGTCACCGACTTTCCTAATCATTAAGTGACTGCTAACACTTAGATATTGAACACATATATCTGCCTCACCTTTTGTGCAATCTTCACCCGTGTAACCCGGTACGCAGACACATCTATACCCCTCACTGGAAAAACCAGCTTGGCAGATGGCATTATTCGGGCATTGCTTCTTTATGCAAACGTTCTTTACGAGGAAGCAAAAAAACGACAAGTGAAGGATATGTCTACGCAACATACAATGCGGGGAGGGGAGGGTAAGGAGGTACATTAACAAGCCATTCTGAGGGCAGATAAATGAAACAACGAGAGTTTAAAATGATCATAAAGTGTTGGCAATACCTCCAGGAAACTTTAACAGTACATGTTTTTTTTTTTTTACAATATAACAAATTAAATATACAAGTACTGATTTGTGAATAAATAGGTCACAAGTAATTAATAGCAAATCAAGGAAAGGCAAATAATATAAAAAATTAGAAGATTAGGAATTAAACTTACAGCAGCTCAAGACTTGTGTTTTTTTCATCCGGTGCTTAAACTGTGTTTACTAATACCATACTCTCAATATTTAAAGGACAATCGAATTAAATCAGGGTTGCAATTGAGTGATGCTTATAAACGTATCTTTGACGTTCGGTAACAATATGCGTTATTTTGTAAGCTGCTTCTCTGCACTAGGTTTAGCCACAAGTTGCCGATGAATCCCAAAAAAGTTGCCGATAAAAGTGTCTAAAAGTTGCCCAAAAGTTGTTATTTTTTTCAAAACGTTGCCAAATTTTTTCTGCTTTTTGTACCTTTTTGGGTGTTAAAGATTAAAAATTCGCACATTGCTTCTTATCAAAACTTTATTTGTCAAAGTCCAATGATAATATCAGAGGTTCTTTCCATTTCACTTGATCAACAAATAGTCTATCAGAATGACATGAACAAAACATGGTTATATACACACTTAATGAGCAGAACAGTTTTCACGTGACGTGTTGCCTTACACTCTTTCAGTATGAAATCCATTCAGGTATGACTGAGTTTAATGACGTCCTCTCATCAAACAACGACAAGCTTGTTTCTCTGGTTCTGGTTGTAGCAGAGCATCACTGAAGCTTCAACAGTCTGCTCTAGGGCTGCATCTTTTTGGTTGGTAAAGAAACTCTTCATGATGCTGAAAACTCTTTCAGCAGATGCAGAGCTTGGTGGTACCAAAAGAACTTTCTTTACCACGGAGGACCAGTTGGGCAGGTTTGTTTCATTTCTCGACCACCATTGTAGCTTCTCTTCTTCTGTCTGTAAGTCTGCTCCATCTGCAATTGCCAAGTATCTTGGAAGTTCAGCGGTAAGCCCTTGTATGATGGCATCTTTATCAAGGAAACGGAACCTTCTTAACTCCTCCACGGAAGCTGCTGTAGGGCGAAGTTGCTGGACTTGTACTGGACAACACAATCTGGCACTACGGAAGGCACGAACGTTCTCATAAAACTCTTGGCTAAACTTTCTCTGAAAAAACTGCAACCCCGGATTGATACATGCTTTGGCTTTGGCCACCAGCTGATTGTAAACAGGCAAGTTTCCGACGGCTTGGCGGCGAGCTACTCCTTCCACATTGGGGTAGGCGGCTACGGCTACAGCATTGGATACGGTAGTCATATTTTTCGAGAAACGAGCGTAGGTAATCAATCTTAGACAAGGGAATTCCAGCTGTTAAAAAGCTTTGGATCAGCTTAAAACGATACAGACGCATATCACGAGGTAATGTTTTTCCTTTAGGATGCTTTGCTTGATCATTTCTTTGTAACAATTCTGGCACCGACTGATCTTTTTTCTTGCTCTCTAAAATTGTCTTCTTGGCCTTTACATGCTTTAACGAACTGATGTGTTTCTTGATGGTGCTTTTCTTCTTGCTTATTGTTTCCTTGCAAGCATCACATCTTAACTTGCCATCAACTGAGGTAAGGTACTCGTTTTTATGTTCCTTGACTCGTTGCCACGAGCTTAACTTTCACAAAAATCAACCCATGGGGGGGGGGGGGGGGCCCTTAGGCCCTAATTATTGTATTTTAGAATAAATTGAATAAATGTATATCGAAAACTGACCAATGTGGCTCAAAACGTGAAGAAAGTGGCTTCAAAGAACCTCAAAAAGCCCAAAGTTGCCGAAAATTCTAAAAGTTGCCAAAATTCTAAAAAGTTTCCGAAAATCTCAAAAGTTGCCAAAAAGTTGCCGAGCAACTTGTGGCTAAGCCTACTCTGCACTAATCATGTTAATTAAAGAAAACGATAGTTGAAAGCACTTAACCTAACTGTCATGCATGCCAACTAGGAGCTGGTCATTATGTTGGTTTCAAATAAACCCGTGAAGGGAAGAATAAATGACTGATGTACATATATGAAAATCACATATGTGAACTGCGGACCAGGTTCCAGTTGGCTTGTTAGCTCAGTTGGTAGAGCGCTGCACCGATATCGCAAAGGGTTCAAATCCTGTACAAGCCTCATTTTTTTCAGGTCCTATTTTCACTACTGCTTAAGTAGAGTTAATTTATGCGAAGATCGCTTTCAAATTTATTTCTCTAACCGCAGTTCACATACATGGTTTTTATATATTTACAGTCAAAATTTAAGAGATGTCAATAAACCAGTAAAAAATTAAATTGTGACAAAGACATACGGTTAGGCCAAAAGAAGACCTCTATTATCCTAATTACTGCAGCTATAAACACACCTTGGATCCACGATAGGTGCTGTTTGGAAATGAGATCAGATCACTCGGATGTTCAAAATGTGTAGCGTTATTCATCTCGCATTTGGTGATCGAGGGAGAATCATTGGATGCTAATATATTATAGCTCACACAGTTGGGTTCCATAAAACACAATGCTCCACAGAAGTCCTTTGCGACGTTGTCAACTTCTTTTATCTTGTGGTTAAGCAGCCGTTTTCCTCTAAATGCAAGGGCAGCTCTGAACTCCAGTTGACGACAGTGGTTTAAAGGAAAGAATTGTGAAAAATATATTTTCTGATAGAAAGAACATGATACCACTGGTTACAAGGGAATGCTCTATTTGACAAGGACACCGGATTTGGTGGTAAAGGTAAATAATAGGGAAGGGATGGAGGTAGAGAAATTGGTAAAGGAAACTGCAATCAACGTCATACAAAAATTGTACGAATTTAAATCAACGAAAAAACCACAACATGAGGTTTCGATTATATCCTGTCATCATTGTCAAAATTGAAAGGGATTGGCATAATTGATGTACTATATGTAAATATGTATTGAAATGTTACGGTACATAAATGATTTCTTTAATGAGAACAAAGCGTAAAAGTGTGCTTTGTATTCATACAAATAATTTCACCCGAATGGAGTCTGGGTAAGTGTTATAAATAAGTAACTTTATCAATAATGTACGCGCTTCTGATTGGCTGAAAACCAGTGCATTTTCATGTAACACGAATGCAAAGTCATAACGCAGGTGCATAGTTGTAACACGAAGGCAAAATACAAATAGTTCGCGTACACTTTCAAAATTTCGTCTGTCTTGACCTTCTGCGATGTTTTTTTCATGTGCATTATAACAAGTAATAACATGATTCCGCCTGCAATTTGGTGTAATAAGTACTTGTAAATTTTTCAGACTACAAACTGCACTTGCCCTACGGGCTCGTGCAATTTTGTTGTCTTTGAAAAATATACTCGTGCTTACTTATAC
This sequence comes from Pocillopora damicornis, assembly GCF_964200805.1. Lineage (NCBI taxonomy): Eukaryota > Metazoa > Cnidaria > Anthozoa > Scleractinia > Pocilloporidae > Pocillopora > Pocillopora damicornis. Next base: position 26,482,323 of record NC_142670.1, on the reverse strand, counting down.
CAAATTGCTCTCGAAATCATGTCGTTGCCTAAACTTAACGAGGGTGCATGGCCCTACCAAGACTTTATGGTCTTACATGACTTGGTAAAGTTAACCTAGAATCAATCAAAACTACAAGCCATGACTGAATATTACGATATTGAATAATGTTCTGTAAGGCTAATGTCTGGTCTTTTCTTTTTCATAAGGAGGATCTCGAATATAAGATAGTCGAGCTTTCTAGGGCACTTCTTTAGAATTGCGAAATTCTCACTAGGTTCGCTGTTCTTAGATTGTATTATATGTACCACTATGCAGTGTGTTCTTTGGAAATGGCTGCAAGAGTAACCTGTATGGTTTCCCAGGAGAGGCTTAGAGCTTTCTGTTTTGTCTTCTCAAATAAATATCGAAACTTATCACATTGAAACAGTTTATTGATATGTTTGGGGGGAGGGGGGGATTTATACTTTTGTTGCGTTATGTTTTCTTTTTTTATTATTATTTTTATTTTCAGAAACTTAAACAAGCACGATCGCGATAGACGTTGCCTTGAAAAAGATTCGTTTCATTCTAAAATTTTCACGTCTGTCCTTAAAGCGTCGCCTTTTGTATCTGATGAGTTATGGGATAATTTGAGCTTGTGTTTTCAACTACTTCGTTAAAGTCACCAAACTTTTGACATGGGGCTGATTTCAATTAAGGCATAAGTTTATTTTTTTGTAAATAATTGATAGGTGAATTTTCAGTTCTGTACCTGTCAAAGGGGAAAGATGTAAATTTTGTTGAAGAATTGATATTTTAAACACCAAAAGTTAGTATCGAGACGAACAATTTAGGATCTAAGATCTAGGATGTAGATTGGAGAAAAATTTAAACGGCAGCTTTCATGAAAGTCCCAGTGTTTTTCCAATTTCATTATGTCAGTGTAGAATACAGATAATGATGATAAAAAGATGAAACAAAACAAAATTCGGCTATTTCTTTCGAGATGATTGTGTTCCTTTTGAATTCCAGTCTTTAGATAACTAAAGGACATTACGTTGTTTTATTGAAACTAATTCCTTACCCGTGAATTTGAAGCCATAAAACGATTTAACTCTTTCACCGCAGTTCACATATATGATTTTAATATATTTAGTCATTTATGTCAGTGTATATCAGTAAGCAAGCAGTGGGTGTATATTGGTATTAATGTTAGATGTTTTATCATGGTGGCTTTTCAATTGATTCTCATTACTCAAGTTGTTTCAGTGTTGCAAGTAAAGTTAGAATATAACTGAAGAAAAAAGCAACAAGAAAAACGATACATTTAATTTACCGTCATTTTCTAAACAGAACTTGAGATCAAGCACAACTACAAGCCATGACTGAATACTACAATATTGAGTAATGATCTATAAGGTTAATGTCTGGTCTTTTCTTTTTTAACGAGAAGGATCTCGAATATAAGTCGAGCTTTCCAGAGCACTTCTTTAGAATTACGAAATTCTCACGTAGGTTCGCTGTTCTTAGATTGTGTTGTATGTACCACTATGCAGTGTATTGTTTTTGATGTGGCTGCAGGTGTAACTTGTATGGTTTCCCAGGAGAGGCTTAAAGCCTTCTGTTTTGTCTTCTGTTTAAATAAACATCGACACTTATCCTATTGAAAGAGTTTATTTATATGTTTACGGGGAGAAATTTATAATTTTGTTTTATGTTTTGTTTTGTTTTGTTTTTGTTTTTATTTTCGGAGACTTAAACAAACAGGATTGCAACAGACATCGCCTTGAAAAATATTTGTTCCATTTTATAATTTTCAAGTACGTTCTTAAAGCGTCGCCTTTTGTATCTCAGTGATGAGTTATGGGATAATTTGAGCTCGTGTTTTCAACTACTTCGCAGAAGTCAACAAACTTTTGTGGCTGATTTTAATTAAGGCATAAGTGTATTTGTTTTGTAAATAATTGATAGGTAAATTTTCAATTCAGTACCTGTCAAAGGGGAAAGATGCAAATTTTGTTGAGGAATTGGCATTTCAAAACACGAAAAGTTAGTATCGAGACGAACAATTTAGGATCTGGGATGTAAAATGGAGAAAAACTTTGTGGGCAACTTTCATGAGAGTCCCAGTGTTTTTCCAAGTTCATTATGTCAGTGCAGAATACAGATAATGATGATAAAAAGATGAGATTATGTGTGTTTAATTAACCGGTTATTTCTTTTGAGATGATTGTGTTCCTTTAGAATTCCAGTCTCTAGATAACCGAAGGATATTTCGTTGTTTAATCGAAACTTATTCCTTACCTGTGAATTTGAAGCCACAAAACGTTTAAATTTTTTCAGAAGGGGCTATCTCTAAATTTAGATTAAGGTGTATTCGACGGAAGTTCACGCGATACAAATGTCGTCTCGACATCTCGACCGTTTCTGATCCTAATCGATAATCGTTTTCAAAACGAAAGTTAAAGAACTAATTAGATGTTCGGGGGAGGTTTTTGAATTTTTCTATTTATTTATTTCGTTGTGTAAATATGCTGAGAGAAAAATGGATGATTAAGTTTCACTTTAGCTCACTAAAGTTCATAGTCATACAATGAAATTTTGTGAGCGACACGTAGGGAGTTTTTTCCTCAGTGTGAAAGCATACTAACAAATTAAAGAGAGTGCAGCATGAATTTGTGCCGAATTTAGGGCCTAAACTTCATGATCCTTTTATCCCAACCGCCTGCTTAAAACAGCTTGCGTGAGGTAGATCCCACCTGTCTTTGAGGAGATTTACATCTCCTCATAATGACTTTATAAACATTTTTACTCTTCTATTAGAAGGTAGAACATTTTGACAACTTGGGAATTTTGGTAATGGTCGCAATAGAGCATTCGAAGTGAATTACTTTCGTTTATTCCCGCTTCAAACACATTATAAATTTACAGTTTTAAAAATTTTCCCTGATATTAATAAAAAAATCTACCCACCTTCTTTGCATTTTACAACACACATCAAAGAGCACAGCACAGTGAAGGTACCAAGAGACAAGATGCGATACATGTTGCCAAACTGCTCCTGCAAAATCACCAAAGAGTAAAATCGTGCACCGCGTTGCTAGAATGTAAGACGTTTCTCGCCTGGAACAAGACTCTCTGTGATGTAACACGGAGACAATTCACGTTTATGAATTAGAGATCTATTTCCATCCGCGTAAATTACCTTTAGGCATTGCATTAAGTAATTGTTATGGTAGACGTTAGACATCTAATCGATTTTTTTCAGGCCTTAATTTCACCACTGCTTAAGTAGTGTTCAATGCTGCGAAAGTCGCTGCCATACTTATCTCTTTCGCCGCAGTTCACATATATGATTTTCATGATTTGGTCATTTAGGCCAGTGTATATCAGTAAGCAAGCTCTGGGTGTATATCGGTATTAATGTTAGAAGTTTTATTATGGTGGATTTTCAACTGATCCTCATTATTCAAGTAGTGTCAGCCCTGGAAGTAAAGTTATTATATTAGTATAGATAATCATATGATTTCGAGTGCAATTTGGAATAAATAGGCACGAGTATATTTTTTTAAAGACTAACAAAATTGCACGAGCCCGTAGGGCGACTGCATTTTGCGTTCTTTGAAAAAATATACAAAATTTACAAGTGCTTATTTACGAGAAAAATCATGTGATTACGTATTAATAATACACATGAAAAACTACGAGATAGCTTATCATAATTATGCAGAAGCAAAGCGCGCGCATCAAGTGCAAAAATAATTTATTCAAACCCTGCAAATGACATTGTGCGTTCGGTCAAAACAATCGCGTACGATCTAAACAATTAAATACAAAGATGTTTTCACATCTTTAAAGGCGCAAAAAAGTTCAAAGTCCGGCTAAACAGTTCAAGGAATTGTTCAGTCCGTGTCCAAGTCACTTTCGATTAAATGAAATCGTCGTTTGCGAGGTTTAACCGTGTCTGTTTTTGATTTCGGCGTAGAATCGCTCGAGCAGAGTGTTCTAAATGTGCTCCTAATTTTCGACTTCCTTGGCAATTCCCTCCTCTAATCACCACTTTTTCCAAGCCGACAACCAAATCGCGGTTGTAACTTATTTTCAGTCGAAATAAGTTCGTCAAGCTCAAGTATTTGCTGAAATTACCGTTCGTCTTAAAATTATGCATCAAACTACTCCAACCGTTTACGCAAAACTGATATACACAATTGGGGTTGTTACCTTATTGTACAATGTAAATCTCAACGAATCTTTCACATTTTGCTCTCCTCGTCTGACAGAATATAAGTTTAGGTTTGCCCACCACGATTTTTTTAGTCATTTTAGCAATCCTCCAAAAAATTGGTTGAATCGTTGAACTCATGGTGAGGGATCAGAATAACAGATGAAATAATCTACAAATTGAAGACTGACTTATCTAACACCTGGGGACCTAAAGTTTTTGAACTGATGTTAAATACAAAAGCACTGATGATACAGTTGAACTTTTCCTTACAGACACCTCTGAAATTTTTTTAGATCCAGATCAAATTCTGATCTCTTCTTCTTATAATAAGGAACCATCCTGATATGGACCCTCTCTAATAAGGACAACGCACGCTGAATCTCAGACAATCATGGTCTCTTGATACCCAGAGAAAAGAAGCACGAGTGTGCCTATTCATGTTTCTATAGACACTTCAATCTTAAGAGTTACACCGTACTGAACTTAGTAATGAAACGGACAAATCTCTTATCCTGACATTTTACTTCGTCCATAAGTTCTTTTGTATTACAGAAGTTCGACTGCAGTGTTTTTTCCGCTGTAAGTGTGAATAGTTAGAGTCTAACACTAGCTCGAAATTTAAGAAATGGAACGAGAAAATATCGCACCATTATTCTAAGGGAAAATTTACTTCATGTTACTTTTTAAACAGCACAGAATCATCGCGCAGAATGCCATGACATCATTAACTATTCATTACCATTGAAGAGGGAGATTTGAATGCACTTGCGCCTTGAAAAGCCCAAATTAGAGAAGAAAGGGCCGAAACTAGCGCAGCAGCGTTCATAAAATTCGCTTTTTCAATACAGTAAATATGTTTTTACACAATAAATTGTCAAAAACTTATTTCACACTAAGCCAAAATGTGTTTTGAAACAAGGAACCATAAATTCTTAACCAGAGTATAGTAAATATGGTTTGACATGAGAAATTATCAAAAACTTATTTTAGACTCAGCCAAAATGTGTTTTGAATTAAGGAACCATAAATCCTTACCACAGAATACAGTATATATGTTTATCGGATCAAACCAAATGAGGTTACATCTAGGAAACGAACAATTCTTTAACTAAAATAGAATAGTTTCAGAAAAGATAAAAATTGTGTAGCTACATAAAACTATAAAGGATTCCCACTTGATATGTACAAGATTCCTGATTTCTCCACAGGCGGCCCAAGCTCCAGCTATGAGATGATCATCTTCCAAGTTACAGTGGGGTCCCCGGCGAGGCTCAGTTTAAAAAGGAGGCAAGGTTACCTAGCTGGTTTTCAACGGTCGTGTGTCAAGGTTGATGTGGACGCGGGCTGTTAGAAACCTCTAAACTGGAAATTTTTGAAGCAAACTGCGGCTTACCGTCGGTTACACGGGGAAGATTGAGTTTGTAGTGAATTTAAATGAAACTACAGAATGTGTGCTTGAATTCTGCGTTGGATTTGTGGCCGCCCGGTCATTTTGCGCTAGAATTTTTCGCTTCTCAGATCGAGCGTTCGGAAATGATGTGTTCAGCCGTTGGCTTTTCTTATGTACGTTGAAAACCTCGAAATAGACAACTCGCTAAAATGAGTTCTTTTCATCAAAGTAAGCAGTCAGATAACAAGCAATACGCTGTGGAAGTAAGGTGAGTTTTTTTTTTTTGAGAATTTGACGTATTTTTTTTTATTCCTTAGAGCGGTCGTAAATATTCCCATACAAACTCTTATAATTCCGCCATAACTGTTATTGCGCAAGATGATCATCTCAAGATCTTTTTTGTAAAGACTCGAAATCTTTCCAAGTGTATATCCTTGTTTAAAAACACAGATAACAACCCGATCAGCGGTAGATGGGCAATATTGCGCATGATTGCGGTGAGAAAACGCTGGCTCACGTTGGCCCAGACTAGGGGTGGGTTGTGATAAATAATCATAAGAAATAATTGGAAATAACTTGTCAACCGATTGGGATGGAAAAAAGGGATAGAAAATCGCAGATTTTAATCATTCACAAGACAACTCGCAGACAAAGACTTTCTTTGATTTGATGGCTTCTAGAGAAGCTGTTTATTTTGAAACACCTCAAAGGGTTAATAATGGCTGTTAATATATGAAAATCATGCATGTGAAGAAGCGAATATAGAATCGATCCTCGCAGTTATGAACTGATACTTGAAAAATGGCCTGAATAAAAATTCAGGCCCGTACGGAATTTGAACCCAAGATCTCTGCCATACTGGTGCAGCGCTGTACCAACTGAGGTAACGGGCCATCTGGGAGTTGGTCATTATTTTGGATCTAAATAAACCTCCCAAGGCTATGAATATATGAAAATCATATATGTGCACTGCAGTTGAAGAAACGAAAATAGAATCGATCCTCGCAGTTATGATTTCCATATATTTACAGCCATTATTCACCACTTGGAAGGTTTATTGACCAGCTCCCAGTTCGCTTGTAGGCTCAGTTGGTAGAGCGCTGCACTGGTATAGCAGAGGTCATGGGTTCAAATCCCGTACGGGTCTGACTGACTTTTCTCAGGCCCTACTTTCAAAAATTCTGGAAGCGTTCTCTTTATCAGTGAAAACTTTTCGCGACGAAATAATGAAATCTAGATCGCTCTTAAGCTAGGCGATTTTCATAGGAGGAACTCCAAACTGCATCGCAATTTTGTCAGTAACAAAGCCCAACCACTGTCCGACTTGCATAGGCTCCAACTTCGACTTTTCCTTGTTCAATTTTAAGTCACACAATTTCAAGTCCTTTTGATGGACCCAACTAGCTGCAAGCGCGAAACCCTCTCCGGAAGCCCCGAGATACCGTCATCCAAATAGAGAAAACAACAGTGGCCCATCGAACGTCAACGCCAACTAAAGGCCTTAGCAACTTCTTAAACAAAAACAAGTAGAACTCAAAGCGAATGGAAGGACCCTGAAAGGGAAAAAAACGAACCTTACCTCTACAGGGCAAGGAAAACCTTAGGAACCTCTGATACCCACGTTATGGTACCCGGAGTCAAGGTCCCTGGTGAAAAACCAAAATTTCTGCTCGAAAACATTGGAAAGACTATGTAAATTCTCGTACTTAAATGAATGCCTTAAAAGGCACGGGTTAACATGCCGGAGGTCAATCACCGGCCTTAACTTTTTACCCTAAGCTACTGTCAACGGATTCACACGGTAAGGTGGCTCTAAACGCTTCTCGGTGCAACCAGCCGCCAACAGCTTGACAACAGTTTCCTCAACACAGCTGGGAAGGAGTTCGGCTGAACGATTATTCGTAATAGACCATGGGTCAGGGACTCTAATCAAAGCTTATAACTCTCAGAAATCACATCAAGCACAAAACGGGAAGGCAGCAATGGCAGACTCCCAATGACTAACACACTGTTTCAGGCGGCCTTTCACACCAAGGGAGCCCTCGATAAACTCGGCCCAATTACTCAAATAATCAATAATTAACGGGTACTTATCAGTCTCCACAATGCTTACATCCATGTCAGAAACAGTGCCCACAGATAGTCAAAACCGGCTTGGCGGACGGTCCGACGATGATGAACTAGACGCAGATTTTGGACAATTACGCGTTAAATGGCTAAAATCCCACCTGGACCTGCATGTTGGTTAGTTGAAGATACTGCACTTCAATTCGAGTGAAAAATCACAAGAATGGACGGATATGCCTGTAGTCCTCAGAGATGGAATAGTGACGTTATTGGTCAAAAATTTCTGCCTGAAGATAGAAATGTTTTCGGTGTATCTTTGAGGAACACTATTTCTATTTTCTCAACTGACATTTAGCGAAGTATAAAATTTGTTTCAGGTACCAGACGCACGCTTCATTAATTTTAAAACTTAAACTTTCGTTAATTCTAATAATTATGTTTGAATGTTACAGTATTGTCTAAAGTGCCGTTCAAAAAATATCCACTAATTTATTAGTGTGCTCAAAGTGCTCAAAGTATTTAGAGAATGATATAAACGATAAGTATAAACTAAAACTGTGGAAAGCGTCGAAGGCGCGCTCTGATTGGCCACTCAGTCTCAGAATATCCTTTGTAATTGACCTTCCCCGCAACTCGCGCGAGATTTGCGTCCGAACAAATTATAATCGTTGTAGGAATAAATGAGTTAAACCCTATTTTTGTGTTCCATTTTCTCACTTTTTTAGTCTACACTATTCACCTCTGTGTCGGTGACTGGCGGTGGGTATTTACCACGCCGCGTCGGTGAAAAGTTTCAACTGATATAGCTCGTTGACATGAATTTCGGAAGGACCATTCCCAGATGATATGCATGGTTTCAGAGATATTTAATTCCGCTTGTGAGTGGAAGGAGTTGTTAAAAAATTAGAGAATACATCGAAAATTCTGATCAAGTTCAAAACGACGGATGCTTGACGCCAATTTTAGAGCATCAACTAGGGCTGTTTATGTGTACATACAGGCTCTTGTGCTGTGAGATTTAATTCGTAAATAAATTTTTGAAATCGGTTGTTTCCACACACACCCTTTTCGCCACGTGAGGTAAGCCTTATTGTAATGAAGTTAATCCCCTCCCCTCCACCCCCTACCGTTTTCGGCGTTTGGTGATTTTTTTAATCTAGCCGTTAAGGTTATATGAGTTATTGAAGGTAATTCTTAAATATCTTATTTTTCTCTATCAGCAAGTCCTGAAACTGATTTGTGAATTACTTTTGAGCTAAATAACCGTTTAAGGTCGATATTTGCCTTTGAAAATGACCAGAAATTTATCAAGGGATTGTTTTTCTTTGGTAAATTTTCCTTCACAAGTGTGCAACATGCGTTTAAGTTCATTTAGAGGCGTCTTAAAATGTGAATCTTTGGTTCATAATGAGTATGGTTTCCTGCTATTTTCTTTCAGGTTTTGGCCCTTGTGGCCGAAGAAGTCCACCAGTGCTACTTGGGGTTATGTCTCTGCACTCTACGATAGAATCATGAGGCAACGCCCTGGGTTTTAGCTTGCTTGTGTGAGGATACAGTACCCACAAGATACTGGCTGAAATTGCTTTGTTTTCCTGCAGCATTTAAAATATAGAGCGGATGGCGCTATATATCCTCAAGATATTTTGTGAATATGCAGGGAGAAGACTCCTCCGTCTAACAGGGATGAGACACCTGATTCCCTTTCAGATGGATTTGAGCTACATGGAGACGGAAAGACGGAGGAAATTGTCCTTACGTAAGCTCCAGTCCTGTTAGTTTTATCATTCCATCGTTATCATCCGCTCATTTATAAATGTGAAGAAAGACAAAGTGACTTTGGCGTTCAGTCTCTGAATCCTTTCAGTGATGTTATATTGACGAAGAGTGTTAGTGGAATGGTACAGTTAATACAAAATTGTCGGAATCCCCTTCTCTTAATTAAAAAACCGCGTGTACCCCCCAAGGACTCATGAAAATAATTAAATACTACACCTTATTCCAAAATGGCCGCCGTCCGGTATGAACTGAGACGAGTTGCACGGAAACGAGGTCATGAGGGCCAAATCTGATATAGTTCGGACAAAAGTACAAAACACTTACGACAAGGAAGAGAAAACATCGCAAAGGCGTTATGTGGTCCCCATTTACCAATCAAAGAAGATATTCCGGGAAGAGTTCTTGGTGGGGTAACCGTCAACACAGAAGAACGCCGAATTGAAGTGTTGACTTAAAAAGTTAAGGCTGCCTTATTCACCAGAATGTTTGCTCTGTGAGTTATACAAAATTTAGGTTTTGATTCTTTCTTTTCGGGGTGGAAGAATATGTAACAAGAAAATTGGATCAAAATATTATCGATCCAAATCCCGAGATTATTTACACGAATCGGAAACTTTACCGTTTGAGTACCAATTTAAGAAAATCAGTGGGTTACTTAAGTTCTTGGACACAGTGGAAACTGAAAATTCCATCGGACGGCTAGGGGTCATCTCTTGATAAAAACGCCTTTTTTTACAAGGGCAGAGATGGACAGATATATTGGACAGTGTGGGAAGCGTATCAGTGGAGATAACCATGCATATCGGCCTGTTCCCACAGGCTTAAGAAAAGGCGAAAACCTACCTTGAAGGTGAATATTTGCACGATATTCAAGCAAATAATGACCATCAGTACTTTCATTATCGTCTAAAATGCTTTTATAGCTTTAAAATGAATGAAAGCCCTTTAATTAAAACTTTCAATTTAATTATTCACTAAGTGTAATTTCTGGAGAGGTTGTTTTTGCAAATTGTGGCTCCTTGTGTGTTGCCGTAAAATCCGGAATTTGCAAACACGTTTTAGCTATGATGCCAAAGATGTGCAATTACACTCTTCATAATTATAAAAATTTCACAGAACTACAAAACGAGGCAGATGAAAACAGCAACATGCACCTCAACCTTGCAGAGATGGCATCAACCACGGGTTGAAGGCACTTCCCTGCCATATATTATGGAAGGGTCTGTTTCCAAAACACAACTAGAGGATGAGCACAAAAGTTTTGGTATTACGTGTCACCTTTGTGAAGTAAGAAAATTTGACAGGAAATAAAAAACTAAAAGATTTTGTGAGAGGAATCATTATAATTGTTGCACGCTGTAAGTGATTTGCTGAAAGCATTAATAGAGAAGATGGCTGTGTTGGGGGGGGGGACTGGAAACCATTATCATGACTGATACGTGAACCTGGTCAGGGTACTTTTACATTAGTAACCAACAAAAAACCATGTTAATGTATGAATATGAAAGCGATCTTCGCAGTAATGAACACTACTTAGGCAGTTGTGAAAATAAAGCTCGAAAAAAAAAAGCAGGCCCGTACGGGATTTGAATTCATGCATATTCATTTCTTTCTCCGCAGTTCACATATATGATTTTCATATATTTATACTTCACGGGTTTATTTGAAACCAACGTAATGGTCAGCTCCCAGTTGGCTAAAGTGATGCACCGATATCGCAGAGGTAAAGGGTTAAAGTCCTGTGCAGGCTGGATTTTTTCAGGCCGTAGTTTCAAGGTCGCTTCCATAGTTATTTCTTTCTCCGCAGTGCACATATATGATTTTCATATATTGGGATGACTCGCAAACTTTTGCAGCACTGTTGCTGCGATGAGTCATCTACCGCATTTAATTCTACTCTGTATCGGTTGCTCTTAACCTTTTAATCCCTAACGGTTATTGACATCTTATTTCTCCTTACAGTAACACTTTGAATCAAACGTTGAGGTCGAATAAGGAAAATGATCACTCATGAGATGGTCCAATCTTCTTCAAACAAAGTACACTTGTCTAAACAAGTTTAAACGTGAAAATGATCTCCGTGATTGCTAGATTTAGGGTATTTATAAAGCGTAAAGTTTAATCAGAATTGTATGAGTTACTTGAATTACCTTATAAATGTAAAAACGACGAAAACGTATGTTTTCATAATTGTTTTAAAACCTTCATGTCAATTATGTTTAATGAATTAGTTTTGATTCTTTTCTACCCATTCGTTGCCGAAATCATGCCGCCTGAACTCACCTAGACAGGGCGCCTTTAACGTTAAGAGTATATGTTTAAACTTGGCCCTGATAAAGTCTGAATAAACAATTTGAGTCATGGATCGAATGAATTTTTGTATTTTTGTATAGATGTAAGTGAATCATTCTAATTTAGTTTTAGTCCAAATGAGTGTGCCAAGCTCAAGCGTTTGCGGAAATTAAAGCGTCTTAAAATTATGCATTAAACTACTCCAACCCTTCACAGAAAACCGATATACATAATAGATGTGCTGCCTTATCATACAATGTAACAAATCGATCTATGACAACGAATCTTTCGCATTTTCCTTTCCTGGTCTATATAGACAGAATTTAATTTAGCTTTGTCTCCCACGATTATTTATCACTTAAGCAATCCTCTGGAAAATTGGTTGAAACGTTTAACTTACGACGAGGGATCAGGATAACAGATGAAATAACCTACAAATTGAAGACTGACTTACCTAACACGTGGGGATTGATGTTACAAAAATATGGAGAAAAAGTCTGATTTTTGTTAAATACAAAAGCGCTTATGGTACAGTTGAACCTTTCCTTGCGGACACCTCTGCAATACCGACACCACGCTACTAAGTACGGCGGACAATTTCTATATCCAGATCAAAATTCTGATATATTCTCTTTATAATAAGAAATCTTCTTGATATAGACCCTCTCTAATGAGGAAAACGCACCCTGAGTCTCAGACAATTATGGTCTCTCGATACTCAGAGAAAAGGTTCACGAGTGTGCTGTTTATGTTTCTATACAAACTTCAATCTTAAGAGTTAAACCGTACTGAACTTAATGAAACAGACAATTCCCTTATACACTTTGCTTTGTCCAGAAGGTTTCTGTATTACAGAGGTTCCACTGCAGTGTTTTTGCCGGTGTATGTGAGAACAGTTAGGGTCTAATACTAGCTCGAAAATAAAGAAATGGAACGAGCAGCTATGGAACCATTATTCAAAGAGAAAATTTAGTTTCTGCAACTTTTTAAACAGCACAGAATTATCTCGACATTGAGACGCACCATCAGTAAATAATTGTTGTAAGGACATTGTCTCTGTAAAAGTAAAGTAAGAGGTCGAGGTTTTCAAGTCTTCTTTCGCGATCGATTATATTCAGTAATGTCGTGTCTTTTCGGCAAAAATTAGGAAAAGTAAACTTTCAATGCCTGCGTATGACCAGATCGATGATCATGCACGTTGAAGAGCAGTTTAGGCGAAACTTCGAAGAGAACCGTGACTTCGGGAGAGACATGCAAACGAGAAAATAACATACAATAAAATGATAAAAGATACAATGACTTTTAGTCAGTCTCGACTCAAAAAATGGCAAATAAGAGAAAATCATAAACATTCATTCTAAATCACTGCACGCTAACAAGATCAATTAAAATTTAAACGAATATAAAACAACAGATGTATTTACCAAGGAATTTAAAGCCCTTGTTTAATCAGTCCCACAGTAGTGCGAATCACAACTTGGTGGTGGAAGCAGATTGTAGATAAAGTAGGATCCACAGTTTTTCACATCAATTTTTAAGCTGTATTTGCAACCTGAAAAACGATCACTAAAGCAGACCTTTCTTTTGACTTCACCATCTTCCACTGTAGGATGAGAACCATCCAACCAACCTGACCAGTTTGTACCACATCTGTATGCTGGCACAGGTGTTGTTGGCATTTTTGTCCCTGCAGCTCCCACAAAACGGTACCATCCCTCAAGTTCACTGTCACACAGAGGTTGATCACTGAGGCATGTTATGTGATGGATTTTTCTTTCACGGTCTGTCAGATTTGTGTAGTTGTAACAACGATCGGCTAGAGAATCAAATATATTTCAAAGAGGAAATGATAATCATGGTTCTCAAGGTTAGAACTTACAAGAATTAATGGCAGTTAAAGATTATTAATGCTTTACAGTTATACCATGCACTTTTTGAAAATGGAAAAATAAACAGACGAACAAAATGAACGTGCAGATAATCAGAGAGACAGACAAAAAGACACTCACACAGACAGTCCAATTATAGGGATTATTACAGAGAGAGAGCATCAGACCAAGAGAAAGAGGGAGGGAGAGAGAGGGAGAGAGGGAGAGACAGAGAAAAATAGTAAGAAAGACTCCTTAAGATGATGTTCACGTAGGCCTAAATAACACTAGAGTAAACAAACCTTCGCATTTCATGCCATTCCAGAAATTTCGAGTCTGGCAGGTGCAGTTAAATGACCCTAGAGTGTTTGTACAATTAACGCCACCCTTGGTACAGTTATTATCAACCAAAGCACACTCGTCAAAATCTGAAAGTAACACAAGGATATTCTTGAGAGGTCTGGGGGAATGTGTGACATCAAATGTTACATGAGCTTCAAAACATTTTTCCTTTAATTCTAACAATCATTTAAACCATAAAATAAATGCCACGTGCACAAGCATGTAAAAGTTGAGGAATAGGACTTATAGACCTTCTTGTGTTACGGCAGGAATGCGGCTTGTTTGCTTATAGAACGGCTGATGGATAATGTACCCCCTATTTGATGATTACTAGTCAACACTTATCTTTGCACGTTAGGCCATCTCTTGTAAATCCTTCTTTACAATTGCAGTCGTAGGATCCACGGCTATTTATACATTCAGCATTTGAATCACATTTGTTTTCTCCTATATCACATTCATCAACGTCTTAAAGAAAGGATCATGTAGAAATACAATTACTGAGATTTCGAGACCACAGACTTCGAATAAAGCACAGTACACAATGAGTTAGGGTCTGCATATCTTTTATTTATTAGGGACTTTAAGAAAACCATGACGACGACAGTAAAGAAAATGTAACGAAACAAAAGATCTAATGAGCAAAACAATTTTGCAGTACGTGCGTTATAAAATTTGTACCTTTCTTAGCCACCTCCTACAGAACAAAATCGTGAAATCACCAACTTTAACGTCCTCTTAGCAACTATGTCACTTTTTATTTTGAACTTAATGAAAGAAGTCGCACCGTAAACGCATAGAGCTACTGGCAGGGTTGCATTGCAGAGAGGGTTCATTGCATTCTCCATTGCTAGAAGCGGCAATGAGGATATCTTCCTCAGGATAAACGCCTTTCGACCTAGCGTTACCTAGCGTTACCTAACCGTTACCTAACCGCAGTTCATATATATGGTTTTCATATATTTACAGTCAAAATTAAAAAGATTTGAATAAACCAGTAAAAAAATGAATTGTAACAAAGACATACGGATAGACCAGAAGAAGACCTCTGTTATTCTAATCATTGCAGCTACAAACACACCTTGGATCCACGATAGGTGCTGTTTGGAAATGACACCAGATCACTCGGATGTTCAAAATGTGTAGCGTTATTCATCTCGCATTTGGTGATCGAGGGAGAATCATTGGATATTAATACATTATAGCTCACACATTTGGGTTCCATAAAACACAATGCTCCACAGAAGTCCTTTGCGACGTTGTCAACTTCTTTTATCTTGTGGTTAAGCAGCCGTTTTCCTCTAAATGCAAGGGCAGCACTGAACCCCAGTTGACGACATTGGTCTATAGAAAAGAATGATATTTCCGATAGGAAGAACATAATACCACTGGTTACGAGGGAATGCTCTATTTGACAAGGATACTGGATTTAGTGGTAGAAGTAAATAATAGGGAAGGGATAGAGGTAGAGAAATTGGTAAAGGAAACTGCAGTCAACGTCATACAAAAAGTGTACGAACTTAAATCAACGAAAAAACCATAACATGAGGTTTTCATCATATCCTGTTAACATTGTCAAAATTGAAAGGGAATGGCATAATTGATGTACTATACATAAATATGTATAGAAATGCTAAGGTACATAAATGATTTCTTTAATGAGAACAAAGCTTAAAAGTGTGTTTTGTATTCATACAAACAATTTCGCCCGAATGGAGTCTGAGTAAGTGTTATAAATAAATAACTTTATTAATAATGTACATGAAAAAATTACGTGCTTCTGATTGGCTAAAAACGAGTACATTCTCATGTAACACGACTGCAAAGTCCTAACGCAGGTGCATAGATGTAACACGAGGGCAAAATACACATAGTTCGCGCACACTTTCAAAATTTCGTCTGTCTTGACCTTCTGCGATGTTTTTTCGATGTACATTGTAACAAGTAATAACATGATTCCCCTTGCAATTTGGTGTAATAAGCACTTGTAAATTTTTCAGACTAGAAATCGCACTTGCCCTACGGGCTCGTGCAATTTTGTTGTCTTTGAAAAATATGTATCTGTGCTTATTTACACCAAATTGCACTCAAAATCATGTCGTTGCCTAAACTTAACGAGGGTGCATGGCCCTCCCTAGACTTTATGGTCCTACATGAATTGGTAAAGTTAACCTAGAATCAATCAAAACTACAAGCCATGACTGAATACTACGATATTGAGTGATGATCTATAAGGCTGATGTCTGGTCTTTTCTTTTTTATAAGGAGGATCTCGAATATAAGATAGTCGAGCTTTCTAGGGCACTTCTTTAGAATTGCGAAATTCTCACTAGGTTCGCTGTTCTTAGATTGTGTTGCATGTACCACTATGCAGTGCGTTGTTTTGGAAGTGGCTGCAGGTGTAACTTGTATGGTTTCCCAGGAGAGGCTTAAAGCTTTCTGTTTTGTCTTCTTTTAAAATAAATATCGAAACTTATCCCATCGAAAGAGTTTACTGATATGTTTAGGGGGAGAAAATTATAGTTTTGCTGTGTTATGTTTTCTTTTTTTTTTTTTTTTTTTTTTGTTTTCAGAGACTTAAACAAGCAGGATTGCGACAGATGTTGCCTTGAAAAAGATTCGTTTCATTTTTTAATTTTCACGTTTGTCCTTAAAGCGTCGCCTTTTGTATCTGATGAGTTATGGGATAATTTGAGCTCGTGTTTTCAACCACTTCGCAGAAGTCACCAAACCTTTTGATATGGGACTGATTTCAATGAAGGCATAAGTGTATTTTTTTGGAAATAATTGATTGGTGATTTTTCAGTTCTGAACCTGTCAAAGGGGAAAGATGCAAATTTTGTTGAAGAATTGGCATTTCAAAACACGAAAAGTTAGTATCGAGACGAACAATTTAGGATCTAAGACTTAGGATGTAATTGGAGAAAAATTTAGTGGGCAGCTTTCATTAAACGCCCAGTTTTTCTTCTAAGTTCATTATGTCAGTGTAGAATACAGATAATGATGATAAAAAGATGAAACAAAACTAAATTCGGTTACTTCTTTCGAGATGGTTGTGTTACTTTAGAATTCCAGTCTCTAGATAACTGAAGGATATTCCGTTTTTTAATCGAAACTAATTCCTTACCCGTTAATTTGAAACCATAAAACGTTTAAATTTCTTTCAGAAAGAGCTATCTCTGAATTTAGGTTTACGTGTATTCGACGAATGTTCACGCGATAAAAAGGTTGTGTCGACATTTCAACTGTTTTTACAATTCTACATACTTGCTTCTAATACTTATCGATAATCGTTTTCAAAACAACAGTTAAAGGACTAATAAGACTTTCGGGGGAGGTTTTTGAAATTTAATTCTTACTTACTTCGTTGTATAAATATGCTAAGAGAAAAATGGATGATTAAGCTTCACTTTAGCTCACTAAAAAGTCATACTCATAATAATAGCGGCACGTACGGAGTTTTTTCTTCAGCCGAATTTATAGCCTAAACTTCATGATCCTTTCACCCCAACCGCTTGCTTAAAACAGCTTGCGTGAGGTAGATCCCACCTGTCTTTGAGGATTCACATCTCATCATAATAGCTGTATAAACATTTTTACTCTCCTATGAGAAGGTAGAAAATTTTGACAACTTGGAAATTTTTGTAATAGTGACAATGAAACATTCGCAATGAAAGACTTTCGCTTAAATTCGCCTCAAACGCTTTATAAATTAACAGTTTTCCTTATATTAATAAAAAAATTTGCCCACCTTCTTCGCATTTCACAAAACACATCAGAGAGCACAGCACAGTGAAATTACTAAGAGACAAGATGCGAGACATGTTGCCAAACTGCTCTTGCAAAATTACCAAACTTTAAAATCGTGAACTGCGTTACAAGCATGTGAGACGCTTCTTGCTTGGAACTACAGAAGACTTTGTGTGATGTACCACAGAGACAATTGACGTTGATGAATTAGAGATCTATTTCCATCTGCGTAAATTACCTCTAGACATTGCATTAAGTAATTGTTATGGTGGACGTCAGACACCTTATGGAGATATTCTGACTTTTTTTCAGGCCTAATTTCACTACTGCTTAAGTAGTGTTCAATACTGCGAAGGTCGCTTCCATACTTATCTCTTTCGCCGCAGTTCACATATATGATTTTCATGTATTTAGTCATTTATGCCAGTGTATATCAGCAAGCAAGCTGTGGGTGTATATTGGTATTAATGTTAGAAGTTTTATTATGGTGGCTTTTCAATTGATCCTCATTATTCAAGTGGTGTTGTTGCGAGGACATTGTTATACTGTGATTATGCGCTCTACACCAAAACCAAGTACAATCCTTTTCTGCTCAAATGCTGGCTAACACCAATTAGTCACCAAGGCAATCTCGTTGCAAAAATTTCTGGTCTCTGATTTTTAAAACTTAAGTGAAATGTCGAGGTCCTCGCGCCTTCTTTCGCCATCAATTGTATTCGATAATGTCCATCATGTCTTTTCGACACAAATGAGGAAAAGTACAATGTAAATGCCTGCATATGACCAGATCGATAACCGTGCACATTAAAAAATAGTCTAAGCGAAACTTCGAAGAGACTTGCAAACGAGAAAATAACATGTAATAAAATAATAAAAAATACAATGACTTTTAGTCAACCTTAGCTTAAAAAGTGGGAAATAAGAGAAAATCATAAAAATTAATTCTTACGTACTGCACGTTAACAGTATCATTTCCTCGCCCAGAAGGGGAAGTACGCAATTCGGCGAGCACCTATCAGCTGCAAATTTCGTACCTTATGATTTTCGCTTCTCTTTCCAAGTGGCGCACAAGTATAATAATTGTTTTTTTTTTAATTTCGGCGATGACAGTTTCAAACTATAAAAAAGACAATTAAAGGAACTAGGAAGTTCAATTCACAGCCAAGGATTCACCTCAAAAAAGCTTAAGCTAACATGAGGTAACCTTTCAATAGCAAATTATGCATTTGAGTGCCTCTCACTTTTGGTAGTTTTTGCTAGTATTGGTGCTAGAAGCAGCTCAGGATTAACAAATATCGCCGATCAAGTCAAGGTTTACATTTCAAAAAACTAACCTTTTTGTCGGAGAACATGCCCTCTCAGTTATTTTCGTTACTGTTTTTATCACAAAGGGAAAATGAAATTAAAATCCCATGTCCCCTTTTCATTGTTAATAAAGAATTACAGGAAGATGGAAAAACAAACAAACGAACAAATGAACATCTAGATAATCAGAGAGACAGACAAAATGTTGGAAAGACTTTGATTACAAAAAAGGATTGTGCGGAAATTGACAAGAACTTGTAAAATACAACGAACAGAGAAACTTACGTAACAACTTTTGTTGTGGTCGCTTAACGTATGCGACCTAGTGACATTCTTTGCCCGTCTATCTTCGTCCGCAATTAGCAGTTATTGTAAGTGTTACAAAATTCAGAGGCAGAGCGTTCTTGGCGCTCGATTTCAGTAACCGTTCCGAAGGATTTCGAGATAAGGTTAGGTTTAGATCCGATCTGAAGGGTCTCAATACTAGTTTAGCGCTATTTATTTTGGTTTTTCGTCCAACCGCAAAGCGACAGACACACAGACAGTCTGATGATAGGGATTATGACAGAGAGAGAGCATCGGATTAAAAGAAAGAGAGAGAGAAAGAGGGAGAAACAGGCAGAAAAATAGTAAGAAAGACTCCTTGAAACGATATTCACACATGCCTAAACAATACTAGAGTAGAAAAACCTTCGCATTTAATGCCAGTCCAGAAAGATCGAGTCTGGCAAGTGCAGTTGAATGACCCTACAGTGTTTGTACAATTGGCACCACCCCTGGTACAATTATTATCAACCAATTTACACTCGTCGATATCTGAAAGCAGCCCAAAGAGATTCTTAAGAGGTTTGGGAGAATGGTTGACAACAGAAGATTACTTAGGGTTAGCTTCTAAACATTTTTTCCTTTAATTCTAACAGTCACTTAAACTATAAAATAAATACCATATGCACAAGCATATAAAAGTTGAGGAATGGGGCTATTAGACCTTCTTGTGGTACGTCAGGAATGCGGTACGGCTTACTTGTAGAATGGTTGATGGATAATGTACCTCCTATTTGGTGAATACCAGTCAACACTTACCTTTGCGCGTTAGGCCATCTCCTGTAAACCCTTGAAGTCGTAGGATCCACGGGTATTTATACATTCAGCATTTGAATCACATTTGCGTTCGCCCAGATCACACTCATCAACGTCTTAAAGAAAGGATCTTGAATAAATTTAATTACAGAGATTTCGAGACTACAGACGTCTAATAAAGTACGGTACGAAATGAGTTAGGGTCTGCATATCTTTTATTTATTAGGGACTTTGAGAAAAACCTTCACGGCGACAGCAAAGAAAACGTAGCGAAACAAAAGATCTGACGAGCAAAACAGTTTTGCAGCACGTGCGTTATAAAATTTGTTATGCAGATCAAAATCGTGAAATCACCAACTTTAAAGTCCTCTTAGCAATTAAGTCACGTTTTATTTTGAAATCAGAAAAAGAAGTCGAACCGTCAGGAAAGGTAAATTTATCGTTGCATTACAACGAGGGTTCATTGCGGTCTCCATTACAAAAAAGCTGCAATAATGAGTGTATCCCCTTCTTAATCAACGCCTTACGACCTATCGCTACCCACACACCCCCCTAACGCTTTCCCACAATTCTCTCATGGTTAACTGCTGCTCTCTCTTTATCCTCGATGAAAGTGAATGAGGTGGGTACTAAAAAATTTATTTAAAACAACCGGTCACCGAATTTCCTGGTCGTTAAGTGACTGCTAACAATTAGATAATGAAAACATATATCTGCCTCACCTTCTGTGCAATCGTCACCCGTGTAACCCGGTACGCAGACACATCTATACCCCTCACTGCAAAAACCAGCTCGGCAGATTGTATTGCTGGGGCATGGCTTCTTCATGCAAGCGTTCTTTACAAAGAAAGCGAAAATGGACAGGTCAAGGCTATGTCTACACAAACTACAAGGCGGAGAGGAGAGAGTAACGAAGTACATTAACATAGCCATTATGGGGGCGAAAAAATGAGACGAGTGTAAAAAATGATAATGAAGTGTTGGCAGTGCCTCCAGGACACTTTAACGATACATACTACCTACAACACAGATGAGTTAAATATACTTGTTTTAAGAATAAATCGGTCACAAGTAATAAATAAACAAAGATACTTTGTAGAAAAGGTTGTGGTTATTCATCGTGGTGAATAACAATAAAAGTTAAGTTTTTCGTTTGTCTCACGATGTAGTCATTTGTGATGTAGATCGCAATGTTTCGACTGCATACTGCTAGTCTTCTTCAGGCGGCGGGTCGACTGGTCATGCGTGATCTTATAAAGCATAATGCTCTGCTGTGATTAGTTGTTTTTTTAACAGCTCTGAGTGGTGCATTTCGATCCGTGCTGTTCGCTTAGTTATTAGCTCCCTCGGCGGTCCGCTGTCGCACGGCTCTCCTGTTGTTGTGTTTTTTTTATCGTGGGCATGCACGCTTCTGGAATTTCTTTTCCACTATCCCTGTTGATGTTGTTAGGGTGAAGTCTTGTATGAATTGCCTCTTTGACCCTGCGCGTGTAGTCCTAAGGGTCACGATCAATAAACTTTACTTCGTTCCAGCGTGGCTTCCTGAAAACCTATCGATCCGCCACCAGAAAAGCTCTGAATCGGTGGACAAATTTCCATATAAATACCATCGTAAATGTGTAGAGATCAGTATAGAGAATATGCATACCGATCCAATGATGTGAAGGGGTTAAGATAGTTTAATCTCTTCAAACAAAGTAAACTTGTTTAAGCAAGTTGAAAAGTAAAAATGATTTCGGTGATTGCTAGATTTAGGGTATTTAAACTTTAATCAGAATTGAACGAGTTACTTGAATGGCCATATAAATGTATAAACTACGAAAATCTCCTTATTAATTTAAGCCCTGCACTTTTTATATCTTTCCAGCAAACTTGTTTTTTCATAATAGTTTAAAAACCATTCCCTCAGTCATGTTGTTAAAAAATGGAATTAATGAATTAATTTTTATTATTTAAGTATGTGTATAATTCTTGGCCCTGATAAAGTCTGTATAAACAATTTGAGCCATGGATTGAATAAATTTTTGTATTTTTTTTTTTAACGAAGCTAAAAGCGAATTATTGTAATTTATTTATAGTCGAAATGAGTACGTCATGCTCAAGTATTTGCTTAAATTACATTTCGTCTTAAAATTATGCATCAAACTATTCTAACCGTCTACGGAAAAGTGATATACACAATTGAGGTGCTACCTGTGTGCTGTTCATGTTTCTATACATACTTCAACCTTATGAGTTACACCGTGCTGAACTTAATGAAATGGTCAAATCTCTATACGGAAATTTTGCTTTGTCCATAAGGTTTTTGTATTTGTATTGAGGTTCAACTACAGTGCTTTTGCCGCTGTATGTGTGAACAGTTAGGATGTAACACTAGCTCGAAAATAAAGAAATGAAACGAGCCGTTATTGAACCATTATTCAAAGAGAAAATTTACTTTTCGTAACTTTTTAAACAGCACAGAATTATCTCAATAAATAATTGTTGTAAGGACATTGTTATACTGAGATTACGCGCTCTTACACCAAAACCAAGTACAATACTTTTTTTCTTAAATGCTGGCTAACACCAATTAGTCACCTAAGCAATCTCGTTGCAACACTTTCTGGTCTCGGATTTTTAAAAATAAAGTAAAATGTCGAGGTATTCGCGTCTTTTTTCGCGATCAATTACATTCGATAATCTCCATCATGTCTTTTCGACACAAATTAGGAAAAGCACATTTTTAATACCTGCATATGACCAGATCAATAACAGTGCACGTTGCACAGCAGTCTAGGCTAAACTTCGACGAGAACTGTGACTTCAGGAGGGGCTTGTACACGAGAAAATAACATGCAATGAAATGATAAAAAATACAATGACTTCTAGTCAATCTCAACTTGAAGGGCAGTAAATAAGAGAAAATCATAAACATTCATTCTGAATCACTGCATGCTAAGAACACCAGTTAAAATTTACACAAATATGAAATAACAGATGTGTTTACAAAGGAAGTCATAGATCCTTAACTTTAAGTTTTTTTAAACTTTTTAGCCCCTCGTTTAATCAGTCCCACAGTAGCGCATAGGACAACCTGTTTTAAACAGTTTGTAGATAAAGTAGGATCCACAATTTTTAACTGAAATATGTACTATATGTTTGCAACCGGTGGAACGATCGCTACCGCAGACATTCCTGAGAACTTCACCATCTTCCACTGTAGGATGAACACCAACCAACCAACCTGACCATGCTGTACCACATCTGTATGCTGCCACACGCGTTGTTGGCATTTTTGTTCCAGCATCTCCCACAAAACGATGCCATTCCCCAATGAGCTTATCGTCACAAAAAGAAACACCGGTGGGTGTTACGTAATCGCTTTTTCTGTCAGCCTTTGTCAGATTTGTGTAGTTGTAACAACCATCGGCTAGAGAATCAAATATAATTCAAAGAAGAAATGATAATTGTGTTTATCAAAGTTAGAACTTTCAAGAATTAATTGCAGATAAAGATTCTTAATGCTTTCCAGGTATACCATGTTCCGTTTAAAAAAAAACAGCAGGTAAATTTCCACTATCTGCAATTACATTTCCTTGCCCAGAAGGGAAAGTACGCAATTCGGCGAGCGCCTATTAGCTGCAAATTTCGCACCCTATGATTTTCGCTTCTCTTTCCAAATGGCACACAATTATAATAATTGTCTCACAGTTATCGATTCACTAGATTAAATGTTCTCGCTCAAGCCAAAGTATAAAATGTGACGTGTTTTTGACCAGCTAATAGGGACGTTTGTTTACTTTTTTTGGTGCGTTGTGAGAATTTTGAACTCTGGTATGCTTCTTCGCGCAGATCCCTGTTGTCGCTCTGTTATAAAAGAATTTGCTCATGCTTTTAGCTGTCTGTTTTTTTGTAGTTGGACGAAACTTAAGAATTTGTTCATTCTTAGCGTGCGTATATCGAGTTATGGATGCACTTGGGAAGTTTGGAGAGCATTCAAAAAGCTGGAGTTACTATCGGCTGCGTCTCGAACTACTCTTGCGCATTTTTCGTGCTCTCCAAACTTCCCGCGTACGCACGCTAGGCATGAACAAATTCGAAAGTTTCGTCCAACTACAAAAAGACAGACACACAGACAGTCTAATGAGAGGAATTCTGACAGACAGAGAGCACCGGACCAAGAGAAAGAGATAGAGAGGGAGAAACAGACAGAAAAATAATAAGAAAGACTCCTTTAAACGATGTACACATAAGCCTAAACAATACTACAGTAAACAAACCTTGGCATTTCATGCCATTCCAGAAATATCGAGTCTGGCAGGTGCAGTTGAATGACCCTACAGTATTTGTACAATTGGCGCCACTCTTGGTGCAATAATTATCAACCAAATTACACTCGTCGATATCTGAAAGTAACACAAAGACATCCTTAAGAGGTCTGGGGGAATGGGTGACAACAGAAGATTACACGAGCTTCTAAACATTTTTCCCTTAGTTCTAACAGTTATTTAAACCATAAAGTAAATGCCACATGCACAAGCATGTAAAAGTTGAGAAAATAGGGCAATTAGACCTTCTTGAGTTACGGCAGGAATGCGGTGCGGCTTGCTTGTAGAGTGGCTGATGGATAATGTACTTCCGATTTGGTAATTATCAGTCAACACTTACCTGTGCACGTTAGGCCATCTCCTGTAAATCCTTCTTTACATTTGCAGTCGTAGGATCCACGGGTATTTATACATTCAGCATTTGAATCACATTTGTGTTCTCCCAGATCACACTCATCAACGTCTTGAAGAAAGGATCATGAATAAATTTAATTACAGAGATTTTGAGACCACGGACTTCTAATAAAGCACAGTACACAATGAGTTAGGGTCTGCATATCTCTTATTTATTAGGGACTTTAAGCAAACCTTGACGACGACTGTAAAGTAAACGTAGAGAAACAAAAGATTTAATGAGCAAAACAACTGTGCAGCATGTGCATTATAAAATTTGTACCTTTCTTAGCCACCTGATACAGAACAAAATCGTGAAATCACTAGGCCCTTCCCGATTATGCTAGCTTTTTTTTTTTTGGCATGATGTGATTAAAAAAGTATTTTTTCCACACTTTTTCTGTAAAAAGAATCGCTAGCATTATTTAGCATTTTGCATAACTTTGATCTAGATTTCAGCACTCAAAAGAGTTTAAATGCTAAATTTTTGAATTCAAAAGCATTGTGATGATTTGCTTTTGTGTTTTAGAGAAGGATTTCTGTAACTGTGTTAACCTTAGTGCTGCTGGTCAGCGGTTAACTTTCAGAGGCTGTTCACGCGCATGTACAAACAAGATGGCGTCGGCCAGTGCCACGCCATCTTCTCGATACTTGCAGCTCATAGAAGGAAATTCTGAAGGAGAACATAGACCAGTACCTTCAACAATAGCTCAAGATCGATATTTAGAATCAACTAGGGGAAATTAAAAACGGAGAGGAAACAGCGATACAACGAAGTCCCGTTATACGAGCGAGTCAAGCAGTTTCCAGGCGAGAATTTGATTGTCAGAGAAGGAAACTTGTATCGTAGTAGATGTAGAGAAATCATTTCCTCCAAGAAAAGTGTTCTGAAAATCCATATTTCGTCCAAGAAGCATCAAAACGGTAAAGAGAAGTTGAAAAAGTCGGAATTGAAAGACAGACCATAATCGAGGCATTCAGAAGAGAAGGAAGTTCAAAATATAGCACGTTGCGCGTGGAAAAGTGTGCCTACAGACTCGAAGTTGTCAGTGAGTTTTTGAAGGCGGGTATCCCGCTCGGTAAAGTAGACATACTACGGTCTCTGTTGGAGAAGAACAGCTATCGACTCACTGGAAGTTCTAATCTAGGACAGTATGTTTCCATGGCTTTGTAACAGGAAATTGAACGGATTAAACAAGAATTGGAAATGCCTGGTCAAGTTGGCATGAGAAGGGACCTTTCAGTCATTTTTGACGGCAGCACCAGACAAGGGGAAGCAATTGCTATAATAGTTCGTTTTGTGGACAATGGCTGGAACATTATCCAAAGGCTTTTGAGAATTGATGTTCACTCTGAGTCAGTTAATGCCAACAAACTGGCAGAAGTTCTTAATCAGTGCCTGTCTGTTGATTATGGGGTCAGAGCAAATTCCTTGCTCGCAGCCATGAGAGACGGTGCAAGCGTGAACCAAGCAGCACTGGACAGAATAGCATTTAGATTGCTTAAGATGCTGAATGTCATGTGCTTCTCTCATACACTTGATAACGAGGGAACCATTTAGTGATCCTAACACTGGTAGAGTTCGGAAGCCTTTGGATTAGAGTGTTTCGCCATAGTTGTAAAGCCAAGCTGTTATGGAAGGATCTAACAGGTCAAACAGCAAGGTCGTACAGCGAGACTAGAAGGTGGTCCAAATGTGAGGTGTATCATCAGTTGATGGTGCAGTTTGGATATGTCGAAAGGTTAGTAGAAGAGGCAAAGGACACAAAAGTTTGCCCAAAGCTACTGCCACAACCTCAAGCACTTTCTGACCCACAGCGACTGATGAACTTGAAGCTTGAGCTTGCCGCCGCTATCGATGTTGGCGAACATTTTGTGAAAGCCACATATTTTTTGGAAGGGGATGGTCCTTTGGTTTTTGCTTGTTATGAGAAACTAAGCGCCGTTTCCCAATTTTGTCAAGCTCCTTGTTTCCCTAACGTCCGTGCAATTGCAATTGCAATTGCGGAGGAAGACCCATGTCAGAACGTAATAGCACTTGAACGAAGTGCGAAGGCTTGTGTTAGGCCGGCAATTACGTGGTTTCTGAGAAAATTCAATGTCGATCTTAATGACGTAGTGGTAACATTTAAGGCTGCCAGACTATTCTGCCCCGTTAGGATCCAGTGGCTTAAGCCCACAAATGCATTAGTAGATTCTCTGAGAGCATTTCCTTTCCTGGATAGTGATACTACCATCGACAGTCTCAAAGCCGAGCTTCCTGCCTATTTGGCTGCCGCTAAAGATGTTGTTATCCCGACTGAGGAGAAGAAAGTCGAATGGTGGTGTGGGCACGAGGAGCAACTTCCTCGTTGAGCTTCCGCAGTGAAGGAAGTTCTCCTTATCCAACCATCGTCTGCTACGGCAGAAAGAGTATATTCAATACTGAAGACGTCCTTCAACGAGCTACAGAATTGTGCTCTTGTTGACTACCTCCAAGCCAGCGTCATGTCGCAATACAACAAGCGCTAAGGACTTCGAGTTTCTACGTTTTGATTGAAATTAAACAAAGCATTTTCTGAAACCAAAGTAGCATTATTTTGAGAATCGAGCATAATTTGAGCATTTATTTTGGCGTAAAGCCTAATTTCTATCAGCATAAAATGCCAGTTTTAATAGTATAATCATCGGGAAAGGCCTAGTAATCACCGACTTAACGTCCTTTAAGCAACTTTTTATTTTGAAGTTAATGAAAGAAGTCGCACCGTCAGGAACGGTAAAACGCATCGAGCTACTGGCAGGGTTGCATTGCAGAGAGGGTTCATCGCGTTCTCCTTTGCTAGAAGCGGCAATGAGGATATCCTCCTCCGGATAAACGCCTTTCGACCTATCGTTACCTACCCCCCCCCTCCCCTCCTACTTCCCCCAATGCTTCCTTTCCTAGTTTTCTCTCATAGTTCACCTCTGCTCTTTCTTCATCCTCAATGAAAAAATAAAAAAAAGTGCATGAGGAGAGTACTAAAGAATTTATTTAAAACAACGGTCACCGACTTACCTAATCGTTAACTGACTGCTAATACTTAAATATTGAACACATATATCTGCCTCACCTTCTGTGCAACCTTCACCTGTGTAACCCGGTACGCAGACACATCTATACCCCTCACTGGAAAAACCGGCCTGGCAGATCGCATTACTCGGGCATGGCTTCTTTATGCAAGCGTTCTTTACAAAGAAGCAAAAAAGGACAAGTCAAGGCTTATCTACGCAATTACAAGGCGGGGAGGAAAGGGTAAGGAGGTACATTGACATAGCCATTCTGAGGGTGGATAAATGAAACAACTAGAGCGGTTTAAAATGATCATCAAGTGTTGGCAATGCTTCTAGGAAACTTTAATATTGCATGCTTTTTTTACAATAAAATAAATTAAATATACATGTACTTGCTTTGTGAATAAATCGGTCACAAGTGATTAAAAGCTAATGAAGGAAAGGCAAATAATTGAAATAAATTCGTAGAATGGCAATTAAAATTACAGCAGCCCAAAACTTGTGTTTTTTTCATCCGGCGCTCAAACTGCGTTTACTAATACCATACTCTCCATATTCAAAGGGCAATCGAATTCAATCAAGGTTCCAATTGACTCATGCTTATAATTGTATCTTTGACGTTCGGCAAATATCGAAACTTCGGTGAGATAACGATAAGCGATATTTTGTAAGCTACGTCTCAGAACCAATCGCGTTAATTGCAAACAATGATAATTGAAAGCACTTAACCTAACTGTCGTGTATGCCAACTGGGTGCTGGTCATTATGTTGGTTCCAAATAAACCCGTGAAGGGAAGAATAAATAACTGTAAATTTATGAAAATCATATCTATGAACTGCAGACCAGCTCCCACATGGCTTGTTAGCTCAGTGGATGGAGCGCTGCACCGATATCGCAAAGGCCATGGGTTCAAATTCCGTACAAGCCTGAATTTTTTTCAGGCCTTATTTTCACTACAGTTTAAGTAGTGTTCATTAAAGCGAAGATCGCTTTCAAATTTTTTTCGTTAACCGTAGTTCACATATATGGTTTTTATATATTTACAGTCAAAATTTAAAAGATGTGAATAAACCAGTAAAAAGTTGAATTGTAACAAAGACAAGGATTGTCCAAAAGAAGACCTCTGTTATCCTAATCATTGCAGCTATAAACAAACCTTGGTTCCACGATAGGTGCTGTTTGGAAATGACACCAGATCACTCGGATGTTCAAAATGTGTAGCGTTATTCATCTCGCATTTGGTGATCGAGGGAGAATCATTGGATACTAATATATTATAGCTCACACAGTTGGGTTCCATAAAACACCATGCTCCACAGAAGTCCTTTGCGACGTTGTCAACTTCTTTTAACTTGTGGTTAAGCAGCCGTTTTCCTCTAAATGCAAGGGCAGCACTGAACTCCAATTGACGACATTGGTCTTTAGAAAAGAAGGATATTTTCAGATAGGAAGAACATAATACCACTGGTTACAAGGGAATGCTCTATTTGACAGACACTGGATCTAGTAGTAAAGGTAAATAATAGGGAAGGGATGGAGGTAGAGAAATTGGTAGAGGAAACTGCAGTCAACGTCATACAAAGAGTGTACGAATTTAAATCAACGAAAAAACGGTAACATGAGGTTTCGATTATATCCTGTTATCATTGTCAAAATTGAAAGGGATTGGCATAATTGATGTACTATATGTAAATATGTATTGAAATGCTAAGGTACATAAATGATTTCTTCCATGAGAACAAAGCTTAAAAGTGAGCTTTGTATTCATACAAACAATTTCACACGAATGGAGTCTGAGTAAGTGTTACAAATAAATAACTTTATTAATAATGTACATGAAAAAATTACGTGCTTCTGATTGGCTGAAAACGAGTACATTCTTATGTAACACGACCGCAACGTTATAACGCAGGTGCATAGTTGTAACACGATGTACATTGTAACAAGTTATATAACATGATTCCCCCTGCAATTTGGTGTAATAAGCACTTGTAAATTTTTCAGACTACAAATCGCACTTTCCCTACGGGTTCATGCAATTTTGTTGTCTTTGAAAAGTATACTCGTGCTTATTTACACCAAATTGCACTCGAAATCATGTCATTGCCTAAACTTAACGAGGGTGGATGGCCCTCCCTAGACTTTATGGTCTTACATGAATTGGTAAAGTTAACCTAGAATCAATCAAAACTACAAGCCATGACTGAATACTACGATATTGAGTAATGTTCTGTAAGGTTAACGTCTTCTCTTTTCTTTTCATAAGGAGGATCTGGAATATAAGATAGTCGAGCTTTCTAGGGCGAAATTCTCACGTAGGTTCTCTGTTCTTAGATTGTGTTGTATGTACCACTGTGCAGTGTGTTGTTTTGGAAGTGACTGCATGTGTAACCTGTATGGTTTCCCAGGAGAGGCTTAAAGTTTCGTTTATGATTTTTCTGTATTGCCTTCTTTTCCAATAAATGTCGAAATTTATCACATTGAAATATTTTATTGATATGTTTAGGGGGAGAAATTTATAGTTTTGTTATTTTAAGGTGTTTTTGTTCTTGTTTTTATTTTCAGAGACTTAAACAACCAGGATTGCAACAGACATTGGCTTGAAAAAGATTGTTCCATTTTAGAATTTTCACTTATGTCCTTAAAGCGTCGCCTTTTGTATCTAATGAGTTATGGCTCGTGTTTTCAACCGCTTCGCAGAAGTCACCAAACTTTTGGCATGGGGCTGATTTTAATTAAGGCATAAGTGTACTTTTTGGTAAATAATTGATAGGTGATTTTTCAGTTCTGAACCTGTCAAAGAGGAAAGATGCAAATTTTATTCGAGAATTGACATTTCAAAACACGAAAAGTTAGTATCGAGACAAACAATTTAGGATCTAAGATCTAGGATGTAGATTGGAGAAACATTTTGTGCGCAGCTTTCATGAAAGTCTCAGTGTTTTTCCAAGTTCATTATTTCAGTGCAGAATACAGATAACGACAATAAAAAGATGGGACAAAACTAAATTCAGTTATTTTTTTCGAGATGATTGTGTTCCTTAAAGTTTTCAGTTTCTAGATAACTAAAGGAAATTTCGTTGTTTTATCGAAACTAATTCCTTACACGTGGATTTGAAGCCTTAAAACGTGTAAATTTCTTTCAAAAGGGGCTATCTCTAAATTTAGATTTATGTGCATTCGACGGAGGTTCACGCGATAAAAAGGTTGTGTCGACATTTCGACCGTTTTTACGATTCTACATATTTGCTTCTGATACTAATCGATAACCATTTTTAAATCGACAGTTAAAGGACTAATTAGACTTTCGGGGAGGTTTTTGAAATTTCTACTTATATATTTCGTTTTGTAAATATGCTGAGAGAAAAATGGATGATTAAGCTTCACTTTAGCTGACTAAATTCATAGTCATACTCATGAAAATAACGGCACTTACGGAGTTTTTTCTTCAGCGTCAAAGCATACTAACAAATTAAAGAGAGTGCATTTATAGCCTAAACTTCATGATCCTTTCATCCCAACCGCCTGCTTAAAAAAAACTTGCGTGAGGTAGATCCCACCTGTCTTTGACGATTAACGTCTCCTCATAATAGCTTTATAAACATTTTACTCTCATATAAGAAAGTATAACATTTTGAAAAGCTTGGAATTTTTGTAATGGTCACAATAGAACACTCGCAATGAATTGTTTTGTTTATTCCCGCTTCCAACACATTATTAAATAACAGTTTTAAAAACTTTCTCCTTATACTGATTAAAAAATCTACCCACCTTCTTCGCACTTTATAGCACACATCAGAGAGCACAGCATAATGAAGGTACCGAGAGACACGATGCGAGACATGTTGCAAAACTACTCCCGCCAAATTACCAAAATGTAAGATTGTGCACCGCGTTACTTGCATGCAAGACGCTTCTCGCCTGGAGCTTCTGAAGACTCAGTGTGATGTAAAACGGAGACAATTAACGTTGATGAATAATAGATCTATTTCCATCTACGTAAATTAACTTTAAGCATTGCATTAAGTAATTGTTATGATAGACGTCAGTCACCTTATTGAGATATTCTGACTTTTTCAGGCCTTAATTTCACTAGTGCTTAAGTAGTCTTCAATATTTTGAAAGTCGCTTCCATATTTATCAATTTCACCGCAGTTCACATACATGATTTTCATATATTTAGTAATTTAGTGTTTTCTCAAGTTTATTATGTCAGTGTAGAATACAGACAATGATGATAAAAAGATGAGACAAAACTAAATTCGGTTATTTCTTTCGAGATGATTGTGTTTCTTAAGAATTCCAGTCTCTAGATAACTGATGGATATTTCGTTGTTTAATCGAAACTTATTCCCTACCCGTGAATTTGAAACCACAAAACGTTTAGATTTTTTTCAGAAGGAGCTATCTCTAAATTTAGATTTAGATGTATTCGACGGAAGTTCACGCGATAAAAAGGTTGTGTCGACATTTCTACCGTTTTTACAATTCTACATATTTGCTTCTGATCCTAATCGAAAATCATTTTCAAAACAACAGTTAAAGGACTAATTAGATATTCGGGGGAGGTTTTTGAAATTTTATATTTATTTATTTCGTTGTGTAAATATGCTGAGAGAAAAATGGATGATTAAGCTTCACTTTAGCTGACTAAATTCTATAGTCATCTTATGAAATTTTGTGAGCGGCACGTAGGGAGTTTTTTCTTCAGAGTCAAAGCATACTAACAAATTAAAAAGAGTGCAACATGAATTTGTGCCGAATTTATAGCCTAAACCTCATGATCCTTTTATCCCAACCGCCTGCGTAAAACAGCTTGCGTGAGGTAGATTCCACCTGTCATTTAGGAGATTTACATATCCTCATAATGGCTTTATAAACATTTTTACTCTCCTATTAGAAGGTAGAAAATTTTGAAAACTTGGGAATTTTAGAAATAGTCACAATAGAGCATTCGAAGTGAATTACTTTCGTTTATTCCTGCTCAAACGCATTATAAATTTCCAGTTTTAAAAATTTTCCCTGATATTAAAAAAAAATCTACCCATCTTCTTTACATTTCACAACACACATCAGAGAGCACAGCACAGTGAAGGTACCAAGAGACAAGATGCGAGACATGTTGCCAAACTGCTTTTGCAAAATTACCAAAGTATAAAATCGTGCACCGCGTTACTAGAATGTAAGATCCTTCTCGCCTGGAACAAGACTCTGTGATGTACCACGGAGACAATTCACGTTTATGAATTAGAGATCTATTTCCATCTGCGTAAATTACCTTTAGGCATTGCATTAAGTAATTGTTATGGTAGACGTCAGATACCTTATGGAGATATTCTGGCTTTTTTCAGGCCTTAATTTCACCACTGCTTAAGTAGTGTTCAATGCTGCGAAGGTCGCTTCAATACTTATCTCTTCCACCGCAGTTCACATATATGATTTTCATGATTTAGTCATTTAGGCCAGTGTATATCAGTAAGCAAGCTGTGGGTGTATATTGTTAAAAGTGTTATTGTGGTGGCTTTTCAATTGATCCTCATTATTCAAGTAGCGTCAGTCATGCAAGTAAAGTTAGTATATAAGTATAGGTAATCACATGATTTCGAGTGCAATTTGGAATAAATAGGCACGAGTAAATTTAAGACTAACATTTTACAACTGCTTATTTACGAGAAAAATCATGTGATTACGTATTAATAATACACATGAAAAACTATGAGCTAGCTTATCATAATTATGCAGAAGCAAGGCGCGCGCATCAAGTGCAAAAATAATTTATTCAAACCCTGCAAATGACATTGTGCGTTCGGTCAAAACAATCGCGTATGATCTAAACAATAACATACAAAGATGTTTTCACATCTTTAAGGCGCAAAAAAATTCAAAGTCCGGCTAAACAGTTCAAGGAATTTTTCAGTCCGTGTTCGAGTCACTTTCGATGAAATGAAATCGTCGTTTGCGAGGTTTAACCATGTTTGTTTTTAATTTCGGCGTAGAATCGCTCGAGCAAAGTGTTCTAATTGTGCTCCTAATTTTCGATTTCCTTAGCAATTACCTCCTCTAATCACCGCTTTTTCCAAGCAGACAACCAAAAAGCGGTGCTTTTTACAGTATTTTCGTTGTTAGAGCTGTTTTTAGCGACAAAATTGTTGTTTTGGTGACGAAAGAAAACCGACTTAGAGCTGCGGCCATTGTTTCGCTTGCAGATTTTCAGCGTGTTTAAATGTTGCGACATTCAAGGCTCGCGTTTGATTGGCTATCTGTGAGTTTCTTTGATCATTGGC
The DNA here is from genome assembly GCF_964200805.1 of Pocillopora damicornis. Taxonomy (NCBI): domain Eukaryota; kingdom Metazoa; phylum Cnidaria; class Anthozoa; order Scleractinia; family Pocilloporidae; genus Pocillopora; species Pocillopora damicornis. Next base: position 26,448,249 of record NC_142670.1, on the reverse strand, counting down.
CAATCAGAGTGTCTGGTTTTTTACTTTTTTTGCACTGAATTAACCCTCTTCTTATGCATTGAAAGGGAAATGATCACTCATAAAGGTTATGAAATCGGGAAAATGATCTGCCACCAAAAAAGCTCTGAATTGGTGGACAGTTTCTCCATATTTACCATTGTAAATGCGTAGAGATCAGTGTAGAGAATATGCATATCGATCCAATGATGTAAACAAGTTTAAACTTAAAAATGATTTCAATGACTGCTAGATTTAGGGTATTTAGAAAGCATAAAGTTTAATCAGAATTGAATGAGTTACTTGAATGACCATATAAATGTCTTAACTACGAAAATCACCTTATTCAGTTAAGCCTTGCACTTTTAATATCTTTCCAGAAAATTTAATTTTTTCATAATAGTTTGAAATCCATTACCTCGATTATGTTTTTTAAAAATGGAATTAATGAATTAATTTTTATTTTTTGAATGCGTGTTTAATTCTTGGCCCTGATTGAGTCTGTGTAAACAATTTGAGCCGTGGATTGACTAAATTCTTGTAGTTTTTTTAAAATAGCTGAAAGCGAATCATTGTTACTTATTTTCAGTCGATATAAGTTCGTCAAGCTCAAGTATTTGCTGAAATTACCGTTCTTCTTAAAATTATGCATCAAACTACCCCAACCGTTTACGGAAAACTGATATACACAATTGGGGTTGCTACCTTATTGTACTATGTAAATCTCAACGAATCTTTTACATTATGCTCTCCTCGTCTGACAGAATATAAGTTAAGGTTTGTCCACCACGATTTCTTTAGTCATTTTAGCAATCCTCCAAAAAATTGGTTGAAACGTTGAACTTTTGGTGAGGGATCAGAATAACATGAAATAATCTACAAATTGAAGACTGACTTACTTAACACGTGGGGAAAGTTTTTGAATTTTTGTTAAATACAAAAGCACTTATGATACAGTTGAACTTTTCCTTACGGACACCCCTGAAATTTTTTTAGATCCAGATCAAATTCTGATATCTTCTTCTTATAATAAGGAACGTTGCTGATGTAGACCCTCTCTAATAAGGACAACGCACGCTGAATCTCAGACAATCATGGTCTCTTGATACCCGGAGAAAAGAAGCACGAGCATTCCTGTTTATGTTTCTATAGACACTGCAATCTTAAGAGTTACACCGTACTGAACTTAGTAATGAAACGGAAAAATCTCTTATCCTGACATTTTACTTCGTCCATAAGTTCTTTTGTATTACAGAAGTTCGACTACAGTGTTTTTGTCGCTGTAAGTGTGAATAGTTAGGGTCTAACACTAGCTCGAAATTTAAGAAATGGAACGAGAAAATATCGCACCATTATTTTAAGGGAAAATTTACTTCCTGTTACTTTTTAAACAGCACAGAATCATCGCACAGAATGCCTGGACATCATTAATTATTCATTAGCATCGAAGAGGGTGATTTGAATGCACTCGCGCCTTGAAAAGCCCAAATTGGAGAAGAAAGGGCCGAAACTAGCGCAGCAGCGTTGATAAAATTCGCTTTTTCAATACAGTAAATATGTTTTGACATAATAAATTGTCAAAAACTTATTACACACTAAGCCAAAATGTGTTTTGAAACAAGGAACCATCAATTCTTAACCAGAGTACAGTAAATATGTTTGGACATGAGAAATTATCAAAAACTCATTTTAGACTAAGCCAAAATGTGTTTTGAATTAGGGAACCATAAATCCTTACCACAGAATACAGTATATATGTTTATCGGATTAAACCAAATGAGGTTCCATCTAGGAAATGAATAATTCAATAGAATAGTTTCGAAAAGATAAAAATTATATAGCTACATAAAACTATGAAGGATTCGCACTTGATATGTACAAGATTCCTGATTTCTCCACAGGCGGCCCAAGTTCCAGCTATGAGATGATCATCTTGCGCACGAACAGTCATGGCGGAATTATAAGAGTTTGTATGGGAATATATACGACCGCTTTAAGGAATAAAAAAATACGTCAAATTCTCAAAAAAAAAAATACCTCACCTTACGTTATCTGACCCCTTACTTTGATGAAAAGAGTGCATTTCAGCGAGTTGTGCATTTCTTGGTTTTCAACGTACATAAGAAAAGCTCAAGTCTGAACACTCCATTTCCGAACGCCCGATCGGAGAAGCGAAAAATTCCAGCGCAAAATGACCGGGCGGCCACAAATCCAACGAAGAATCCAAGCACATATTCTGTAGTTTCATTTCAATTCACTACAAACTCAATCTTCCCCGTGCAACCGACACTAAGCCGCAGTTTGTTTAAAAAAATTCCAATTTAGAGGTTTCTAACAGCCCGCGTACACATCAACCTTTGCCTCATTTTAAAACTGAGCCTCGCTGGGGACCCCACTGTAACTTGGCACCCGTGGTGCTAAGACAACTTCTTCATGCCAAGTTAAACCTCCCAAGTGGTGAATAATGGTTGTAAATATATGAAAATCATATTTACAACATAGCGCGCGTGCTTGCCCTATATAAGTCCTGTTGAGCCCTTTTAGGTCCTGATCCAACAAGGAACAAAAATGAAGCCGAAAAAACTCTCAAGTTGCACGTTTCGCAAATTTGTCGGAAGACCAGCTGCAGCAAATTTTGGCCGAAAGACAGACATTCACTGGGAACAAAAAAAGTAACCAATTGGTCATTAACAACATTTAAAGGCAAAATTTCCGTTTTTACTGTCGTTTTTAAATTTGTTCAACCTGGGGAATAAAATACGCAGTTGTTAATTGAGAATTTACCAAAACCAAAACAATCATAATTGCACTTTATCACAATAAAAGGCTTCTTCGCGTAGATTCTTGTTGTTGCTCTGTTATAAAAGAATTTGCTCATGCTTTTAGCTGTGCGCATATCGAGTTATGGATGCACTTGGGAAGTTTGGAGAGCACTCAAAAAGCTAGGGTTGCTCTCGGCTGCGCCTTGAGCTACTCTTACGCATTTTTCGTGAAAAACTTCCTGCGTGGTCCAGAACTCGATATACGCACGCTAACCATGAACAAATTCTTAATTAGGAAAGTCAGTGGGCGACATAAATGCTTGGACACAATGGAAACTGAAAACTCCACCAGACGGCTAGGGGTCATCTTTTGAAAAAGTGCCTCTTTTGACAAGGGTAGAGATGGACAGACATTGGAAAGTCTGGGAAGCGCACCAGTGGAGATAAACGTGCATATCGTTCTGTTCCCAAAGCTTAAAAAAAAGGATAAAAACTACCTTGAGGATGAATATTTGCACGATATTCAAACAAACTATGACCATCAGTACTTTTATTATCCTCAGTTAAAGCTCCGTTCAAAGCAAAGCTCCGTTCACTTTGCTTGTTATTGTACTTAATTTTACTGTATATATCTTTCTTGAGGCTAGAATCAAGTCTAAATACATCGGGACTTCACTTGACTCTACAAGTTAAGTTGTATGACGCTGTCGTTGCGAGAGAGGGATCTTCGAGGCTGAACAGACCACTCGTATAGTTTGTCAAGCATGGCGGTCTATGTTTGGCTATTTCTCTGGATATACTGATCCTCTTACGCTGTGGCGACGTGTCTTCTAATCCTGGACCGCATCAGAAAACCTTACGTTGCCTTATGCAAATGTCAGAAGTTTAAAGGCCTTTCAATTACTTGATGGATCTTCATACGAATCTAAACTTGGTATCCTGCGTGATATAGCGTATGGATATGACCTCGATGTTATTTGTTTGACGGAAACCTGGTTGAATGAAGCAATTAATGATCATGAGATTCTTCCTACGGCTTACAACATCTACAGACGCGATCGTGTTGGTCGAACTGGCGGTGGCGTTATGACTGCAATCAAAAGCTCACTTTCTTCATTTCAACTTAAAGTACCGTCCGACTTCTCAAGCTTGGAGATGGTTGTTGTCGAAATTAATAACTTAAAATACGACCGCAGCATTTTATTAATTAATTGTTCTAGTCCTCTAAACAACGATCAGTTTGTTGGTCATTTCTCTGATTTTATGAAGTCCTTGGTGTTCGGTCGCTACTACTCTGTTATTGCTTGAGGGGATTTAGGGTATTGTTGGTAGTATTGTTCTTTTGCGTCTTTACTGCTCTTTAGTGCGCTCTCATTTTTGTTTTTGCTCTCAGTTATGAGCCCCCCAGTCAAGTACCAGCAATTTAATCCTTGTTGAAAACATACGAAGGAGAGCTACTCGTTTAATCTTAAGGAATAGTAACCTATGTTATAAGGCTCATTTAATCAAGCTTAAGTTATTATTGCTAAGTTACTGGTTAGAATATCTTGACTTAGTTTTCTTTTTTAAGTGCCTTCATGGGCTTATAGATTTCACTCGTGAATTTAGTTATTGTTTTTCTTTTCTAAAGGGCAACACGCGCTGTGCTTCATCAGGGCTGCATTTAAAGTTAAATGCCTCTCGTACGTCTTCCTTTCGAGACTTTTACTTCAACAGAATAACTTTGATGTGGAGCAGTTTACTTCAAAATATCAAGGATTCAGACACTATAAGCTCTTTTAAAAGTAAACTCAAGTCGTTTTATTTTACTAGACTGTGGAATGCTTTTGATGGTGACAATTTTCGTTCTTTTAAATTAATTTGTCCTAAGTGTCGCCGTGTAAATACTTCTTCTGTCTGTACTCGTTAAGCTAAGTTAAGTTAAGTCAAGTTGTTAATTTTTATACTTTAGAATGTTATGTGTGATTAAGATTATTTGAATTGTAATTTAGTCGGATCAGGGAAGGGATCTCTTTTCGGGATATTTCTTTCCGGGATATTTTTACGGAGCTGGGTGTGGGTGTATTAACCAAGTAGGGGACTTATGTCCTATTGTTACGCACCTGTACTTGTGCTTGTACAAATCCATTAAATAAAATAAATAAAATAGTACTTTCATAGCTTTAAAACGAACGAAAGTCCTCAGAATTTAAATGTTGCTCTATGTATAATTTCTAGAGAGGTTGTTTTTGCAAATTGTGGCCCCTCGTATACTTCCTGGAGATCCGGATTTTGCAAACACGTTCTAGCTTTGATGTGAAAGGTGTACAATTACACTCTTTATAACTGTAAAAGTGTCACAGAACTGCAACTTGAGGCAGATGAATACCGTTCAGCAACATGCACCTCAACCATGCAGAGATGGCATCAACCACGTGTTGAAGGTACTACATCCTGCCTTATATCGTGGAAGGGTCTGTTTACAAAACACAACTACATTCCATTACATACTTTATAAGTATTCCCCATACTTTATCAGTATTCCCAATACTAAACAGCAAAGAACATTGTAATAAAAAATTAATAAAATTATAAAAAGCGGTCAATTGAAATAATTCTCTGGCATGTGCGTTTTCAACTTTTTTTAAATTATGTCAAAGATAACTGTTTAAAGTCTTTGTCTAAATTGTTCCAAATGTTGACTGCTCTATGGAAGAAACATCGCTGGCCTGACTTTGTCTTGCTTTGAGGAATATCAAGGGATTCATTTTTTCTAGTGTTATGATGGTGAATAGACTTGCGTCTTCGGAGAGACTCACGCAAGTATGTGGGGGCCAGGCCCTTCACGCACCTAAACGTCATTACAGTGTTTCTGTAGTGGAGATGCTCATTTACCAGTAGTCATTTGATCTCGCGTAACGCTGGTGTTATGTGCTCAAATTCCTTTTTTTTGTGATGATTCTACACGCGAAATTCTGAACAGCTTGAAGCTTCTTGATGTTTGGTGGATGTGTTGATCATAGGTTAAGTTGTTATCTAGAATTATTCCGAGATCCTTGGCATTGGAAACAGGTGTGATCTCTTTCCCCAAGAAAGAGATCGTGATTTCGTTAGTAGTTATTGGGTCCCGACCATAAGGAACTTGGTCTTTTCAGGGTTGATTAATGGTTGATTTTTACAGCACTAGGCAGTCACTAGTCTTAAATCTTCTTCAAGAACACGTTCTGCAGATTCGGCATATTTGACTGGAATTGATAGGAAGATCTTAGAGTCGTTTAAGTAGGAATCGAGATTGCATACTTGTGGAGCGAGACGAAGATCACTGAGATAAATAAAAAACAAAAGTGGTGACAGTATGGCGCCTTGTGGTACGCCATGGGTGATAGGGAGGAGTGTAGATGTAGATGTGCTAATATGGACCACCTGAGTTCTGTCAGTCAGGTAACTCTCAAACCATTTCGTGGTTTTGTCGGCGGAAACAAGGCTCAGCTTCTGTAATAATATAGAATGGCTAATATTGTCAAAAGCTTTCGATAGATGTAATAGTATCAGGGCTGACAGTCTCTTATTGTCCATAGCATCTAATAAGAAGTCGCTGATCACAATATTAAGAGTCTCTATAGGGTGGTATTTACGATTACCACTATTATGTTTATTAAGGAGGCCGTTACGTTGTAAATAATTGCTGAACTGTTGAAGTGCTACCTTCTCGCAGATCTTTGAAGCAACGGTAAGCATCGAAAGGGGTGATTATTTGATGGCTCCTCGTGATCTCCGTCTTTCAGTAGTGGCATGACCTCAGACGCTTTCCAGGAGTTTGGAAATGTAGAAGTTGCGAAAGAACGGTTGATGGTGTCTGTCAACGGGCCGAGGAGAACGGGAAGGCAGTCTTTGATGAGGCGCATGCTGACTTTGTCGGGGCCTGGAAACTTATTAGAAGGCATAGATGATACAATATGTTTGACCTGCGTAACAGGTAACAGGGGTGAAATTAAAGAGTTCCTCGGATGAGTTTCTAGTCGTTGGTGGTGAAATTAGGCATGTGTCTGAAATATTGATGTTGTTGTCTATGGCCAACTGTGCAGCAGTTTGAGCAGCGTTTCTCCCAACAAAGGAGAAAAATTGGTTGAAATCGTTAGTAACTAGCTCAGTGTCTCTACTATAGACTGGAGTTTCTTTTTTGATAGATGGAATACAAGTATTGATTATTTTCCCCAGAGATCCAGGGTTATCTTTGTGTGACTGGACTTCTGTGCGGATGTGGTCACACTCGGCCTTCTTAAGAAGTCGTTTCACACATCTCCGGGCTTCCTTGAAGGCCTTTCAGGCGTCTGCATATCGGCTTTGTCGATAACGACACAAGAGCTGATCTCTAAAGGTTATCTGATCCTTAATTTCAGGTGTTATGTAAGGGCAGGGACGACTGCGAATTCTGATCGACTTGGTGCATGAGCGTCCAGTGTGGAAAGAAAAGTGACATTAAACGTTGCAAGTTTGAAATTTATTTCTTCCTCTGAAAAAATCGAAAGAAACCAGGTCTGCAGTAAACAGACCGGGGTTATAATGCTTGTAACTCCTTGTTGAGATATAACATGGCAGAGGTTTAGGGAGTTTCAGCTTTAACTCCACGTACACAGGTAAGTGATCACTAATAGGAGTGTTAGTAACGCCACGCGCATGGACGAGGTCAGGAGATAAGACTAAATTAACATCAATCAGAGGTTCGCAGCTGTCTGTTATCCTTGTTGGTGTTGTAATTATCTGCTTCAGGCTAGTCTCAGACAAGAAATTAGACAAAGCTTTTCTCTCTGGGCTCTCCTTTAAGACGTTACAGTTAAGGTCTCCTAAGACTGTAATGGGCTTGTTCATGGTAAGTGCTTGAATGTAACTCGGTTTCAGCAACTTTTCAAAACAGGAGAACGGACAATCAGGCGGTCTGTAGGATATGCAAATCACGACTGATCGCAATTTCCTGTATGGCAGTTTTAGCCAAAACTGGTGGAAATAATTATCAGATAAATGGGAAATGCCCTTCAGTACTATGACTGTAATGCCTTTGCGAATATAACCACAGACTCCCCTGCCGCGTTTACGTAACCGTTCCTGTCTGTAGAGCTTATAGCCGTCAATGCTAACCTCAGGGTTGGTTACGGTGGTATTCGGCCAAGTTTCAGAGATGGTAATCACATCGGTTTTATTCGCTGCAGCCCTATCCCTGAGCTCAATAAAATGCGATGGACTACGGAGGGAACGAATGTTCAAGTGGACGATCTTGAGCTTTGATGTTGCACAATTACGCCGGGCAGAACTACTAAAAGGTTGACCTCGAGGCATACAAGCTACGTTTATGGTTGTAGACTCAAACGTCGACCTGCCGCTCGATGAGGTAGAAGGATAAGGCGAAAAAGCATTAGGAATTGTTTCCATGATGACATCATAGGTGTGAACTTGAATATTTGATGAGACAGAAGGGGTTTTGTGCACATCGACTACATTTGCTGAAACTTTAAATTTCGATGAAGAAAACGATGTAGAAAAACGGGAAGAACTTTCCAGTTGTCCGCCTCGTTGTCCACGGAATCGACATAGTATTCTGACGGTTTTTAATGCTTCGAAGACTTACGAAGAAAGAGGTTTTAAAAAAGTTCCCTCCCTGTTACGCGTGAGGTGACTTCCACGTCGCACGGGAAAAGCGCAACGATAGGAGAAAATTTCTTGAATATAGTGACATCAATCACATTTCCAGGCTCTTACGAGAATCTGAAAGGTCTTGGAATTGAAAATGACAGCTAGAGCAGTAATAAAACAAAATTTAAAGGACCTAAGAAACTAAGCAGCTGGTCATTCAACTGGCGCATCTTGCCACCACAATTAGAAGGTGAGCACAAAAATTGTGGTATTACGTGTCACCTTTATGAAGCAAAAAGAGTTGACAGGAAATTAAAACTAAATGATTTTGTGGAAGGAACCATTATAATTGACGCACACTGTGAGTGATTTGCTGAAAGCATAGATAGAGAATATGGCTATGTTGGGGGAGATTAGAAGCCATTATGAGGACTGATAGGTGAACCTGTTACCTCAGCTGGTCAGGGTACTTTTATATTATTAGGGAATTTCAAAAAACCTATGGCTGCGGCAACCAGGAGTATGAATTTTAAAGTGACCTTCGCAGTAATGTACACTACTTAAGCAACAGTGAAAATAACGCCGGAAAAAATTTCAGGCCTGTACGGGATTTGAACTAATCCATATGCATTTCTATCTCCGCAGTTCGCATATATGATTTTTATATATTTACAGTCATTTATTAATCACTTCACGGGTTTTTTTTGGAACCAACATAATGACTAGCTCCCAGTTGGCTTGTTAGCTAGGTTGGTAGAGCACTGCAACGTATCGCAGAGGTCATGGGTTCAAATCTTGTACAGATCTGAATTTTTTTCAGGCCTTATTATACATTAAAACTACTATTCACCTCAGTGTCGGTGGCTTGTGGTGGATATTCACCTTGAAGCTTCACGGCTCAGTAAATATCCACCATTAGTAACCTCCATGTCGGTGGAGTTTTATTACTAGGACGCAAAAATGAATACATATCCTTACGTTACGTTTCTGCTACATTTAGCACTGCGAGCATTGCACTCATTCTCTTCTTTTACCTACATTCTCAGAGCAACGAGTACCCTTTGTGACACTATCGGTACAATAAAATCTTGTATGGGTGACAGGCGGTAAACATTTCCATTTTAGTCGTAAAATGTTACGTTTTCTGCACAAGCAAGTGCGCTGACGATGTGAATTTCCAAACCTTTCTTATTGTATTGAAAGGAAACTGAAAAATTCAACGATTTTGATATTGCTAGCAAATCGTCACACACGTTTCAGAAAATTTGGGAAAAGTTAATGATTTTTATTAGTTAGTATTGTATATAGCTTTTACTAACATAAACATGTGTAGTGTTAGGTCACAAATACATAAATCTCCAGTTATGCTGCTGTTTTATTCTATTTCTAAGTCTTATTCGTTTATTTGAATTTTTTGGTTAGCGGTGTTGCCATTGTAAGGTTTTGAAAATTTTACATCTGGCACACCAGGTAAAATAGATGTTTGTGAAAATAATGTATGTAAATCAGTGAGTGTTAATAAGCAAGCTATGCTTTTAAGTTAGGTATTAATTTCAAGTTGGTAGTATAAGTTTGGCCTGTTTATTGAGTAATCCTCATTATTTAGGTAGTGTTAGCATTGTAAGTTATGTTAGTGATGTAAATGTTTTAATTATAAAAATTACATTTCCCTCGATTGTGATTGGTTGGGAAAATTCATATTTCCACTAATTTACTTGCCAAATTGTTATGGGATAGTTCAACAATCCAATCACTTTCAAAGGTGTAGTTTAGATCATCCAGTCACAACCATTGATTAATTTACGCCTCCTTTGTTGATCTTTTAAATAAAATTTTTCCTTTCTTTGATAACTTGGTTATTCTCCTTTTCTCGGAAATTATAATGTTTTTGATTAATGGATAATAAAACTTCGTGTCGTCCAACTCAGTCTGTAATCATACTCGTGATAAAAAATGGGACTTCCGCTGCGTAATCGTTCGATTTTGTTATCACTCGTATGATTACAAACTGAATAGGGCTCCTCTCTGTCCCTTTATCATTGTTAATTTTGTACAAATGAAGAAAAAAAAGATGCAGTCACCATTTTTCTAGAATTAAAGGTGGTACTGAAATGTTTGTAACACTTTTACCTCGATGAGTCTTCCACTACATTTAGTTTTGTCTTTCAGACAAGTTTTGTCTGAAAACTGTTATAATAAAGAGAAATAACGCATTTTACTTACTTAAATTGTGGTTTTTTGACCCATTCAATGCTGAAATACAGCCTGAACTTACATAAACAGGGCCTTCAAGATTAAAAGTATGTGGTATGTGTTTAATGTTTTATCCAGATAAAGTCTAAATAAATTATTTGAGCCATAGATTAAATTAGTTTTTGTATTCTTTAACATAACATTTGTATTCTTTAACAAAGCGAAATGTTATCGTGAAATGAAATGCATGCTCGAAATGAGCATGCAAGCCAAGTTCCTGCGTTCGTTGAAATCCCCGTGGGTCTTAAAAATTATGCCTCAAAATACTCCAACCGCATACGAAGAATTGAAGATATACGCATGTGAGGTGTTATTTTAATGTACATGTCAACTGGCCGATTGCATTTTTTCCTTACGTAAAACAGAGGGAATCTCGCTCAAGTTTAGCTTTGTCCGCTACGATCTTTATTCACGTAAGCTGCAGTATTCGACATCTCAGCATTCCTTTGGAAAACTGTTTGAAACATTTTACTTATAGGAGAGGGGTTAGGATAGCAGAAAAAACCCAAATACATAGAATCGAAAAAAGAGACTTGCCATACATGTGATGACTCATACTTTTCATGCTATAAAAATACTTACATGTATGTTTTGTTAGAAAAAAATCGGTTTTATACGGATCCTCTAAATCTCAGACATTTATGTTGTCTTCACATTTATCTGACATTCATGTGATAAGAAGCGCATACCTGTTCATGTTTCTACCGACGTTCAATCTGAGTGACTTTACCGTAATGAACGCAATGGACAAATCTCTTATTTGGAAATTTTGCTTTGTCCATTGGGTTTTTGTATTACAGTGTTTCGACTGCTGTTTTTCGGCGCAGTAATTATAACAGTTGGGGTCTTTAACTAGCTCGAAAATGAAAAGAAGGAACAAGTAGTTATTAAACCTTTGTTTAATTTTTTTTTCAATTTTTTTTATGTGATGTCGTGACTTTTTCCCATATTTCTAAGCTAACAATCTTCAAACAGAAAAATAAGATTATATCAGCAGTTTTCACGTTGGAACTGTAATAGCCTAAGTCAGTGAAAACTATTTTCTCGCTAAAGGTCTTAACAAAGCAGAATTATCTCGCCAGAGGCACCAACAGTGAAGGATTGTTGTTCAGGGACATTTTTAGGTGCTCTTTTGTGTAGCACATACGATGCCAAAAGTACAGTCTTTTTGCCTTTTAAATACTGGATAAAAACACTTATTTATATCAAAGCAATCTCTTCACAATCCCCTCTGACGTCTTTTTCTCTTAAATGGAATATAAATGCCGAGGTCTTCGCGTCTTCTTTCGTGTACGATTCGGTCACGTTGATCATGTTTTTTTTAACGCAAATTAGCTCAAGTTCATTTTCAGTGCAGGCAAATAACCATATATAACCATGTACGTTAAAAGCAGCTTAGGCGAAAGTCTAAAGAGATATATGACTTCGGCCGGGCTGGCAAAAACGATAATAACATACAGCATTGAACTAATGGTTTATGCAATGTGTTGTAGTCTACATCAGCATAAATAGTGGTAAATTGGAGTATATCACGAGTATTCATTTTGAAGTTACTGCACATGGCAATGCAACAGAATCAGCTTAAATTTTAGAAGAATTAAATACAAAAAATCATGCCCACTGAGTTTTTCACTTTCAACTTTTTTCCCGTTCATCTGCTTCATGCTTAGTCTGTGCCACAGTAGCGATAACTACAAGCCGGAGGTGGAACCAGTTTGTAGATAAAGTAGGATCCACAGTTTTTCATTGTGATTGCAACTGAATTCTTGCAAGTGTTACCACCTCTGGTGAAACAGACCGTCCTAGATACTTCACCATCTCCCACTGTAGGTTCATCACCTCTCAACCAGCCTGGGTAGGCTGTATTACAGTGGTAACCATCCACTGGCGTTGTTGGTATTTTTTTCCCTGCATCTCCCTTAAAACGATACCATCCCTCAGGTAGCGAGCTGTCACACACACCTTCACTATTGGGGGGTGTATCGTAAGTATTCTTTCTGTCAGCGTCGCTCAGAGTTGAGTAGTTATAACAACCGTCAGCTGGAAAGTAAATTGTAATTCAAAAAGTAAATGCTAATCACATTTTTTTTAAATTTGACTTTCATTGCAAGAAATCATCATCATTCATCGTTAAGATTGTCATGCATTATTACCGCCCTTTACTAATATAAACAGGTACATGACACATTACAGCGACGATGTTGTGTAAAACATACGGAAAATTTTGAACCAGCTCGGTATTGAATTTCCAATTACCATCATCGAATAGAATAGATTCGCCATAGGGCGAGGGCCAGTCCCCTACATTAATTTTTATAACGAGAATCCCGCCACCCATGCATGTATTGAAGGCACACGCGAATCGAAATGAGTTTTGGTCATGACCCATAAGTAGATTAAGGCGTTTTAAACGAGGGCTAAACGGGCAAATGATGAGGGCGACTTCGCACTTAACCTCGTTCTCACGCCGTAATTTCGGCACCAGGTCACTGAAGTCCGAGAACTCGGAAGCGACCTATTTCAACGTTTCAAAGGAAATGCAGAATGACGAACATATGGACACACAAACATACGTAAAATGAAGGCTCAGACAACCAGACAGACAGCTAGACAGACGGTTATTTCTAAATGGTTTAAAAATTTTATCAATGAAACTCCATGAAATGCTATTCCCATAGAATAAGATAGAGGAACAGAAAACAAACCTTCACATTCAATTCCATTCCAGATATATTTAGTTTGGCAGGTGCAGTTGAATGACCCCACGGTGTTTGTACAATTGGCGCTACCCTTGGTACAATCATTATCATCCAAAGCACACTCGTCGATTTCTGAAAATAATAGAAAGACATTAATAAGAGGTAAGGTCGAATGGATAACACTAAAAGATTACATAAGCTTCTAGGTATTTTTTTTATTTCCAAATAGCTAATTTCGTCGCTGTTTATAATCTAAGCTTTATTTGTCATTCAAACGATAAAATAAATGGCACATGCTCAAGCATGCGGAAGTTGAAGAAAAGGACTCATATATAGACCTTTTTGTGTCACGACAGGAATGTGGTGCGGCTTTTGAATAAAATTGATGATGGATAATAGTCAACACGCACCTGCGCACGCTTGGCCATCTCCTAAAAATCCTTCGTTACATTTGCAGCTGTAGGATCCAAAGGTATTTTTACATTCAGCATTTGAATCACATTTGTGTTCTCCCATACTGCACTCATCAACGTCTTAAAGAAAAAATTTTGAAGTAATTCAAATACCAGGTTTCGATTTTCTACCATGCACAGAGAACTAGTAATTCATATTTTACAATAATTGAGGGTCTGTATATTTTATTTTTACCAGGGACGTACAGAACGTAGACCGTAGACCTAGCGAAACAAAAGAGCTGATGAGAAAAAAAAATAACGCAGCACTTTTCTTAGCTGTCCCATACAAGGAAAAAAAACGTGAAATTGCCAACTTTTACGTCCTTTTTGTGGGGAAACCTCCGCAGCAATGTAATCACGTTTTACTTTGAACTCAAGGGAAGATGTCGCACCGTTAGAAACAGTAAACGCGTCGAGTTACTGGATGGAATGCGTTGCAGCGAGGGTTTATCGAGGTCTCCATTGCGAGAAGCGGCAATAAGGTTTTTCTCTTCTTGGTAAATGTTTTTCCACCTGAAGCCTACCCTCCCCCCCCCTCCCCCCTCTCCTAACGTTTCCTCAGGTTTTTCTCTCAGTTTACTGCTGGTCCTTCTTTATCTTCAACCAGAAAATAAATGCACGAGGAGAGTACTAAAGACTTTAAATAAAACAAATGGTCACTGACTTTCCTAATAGTTGAGTGACTGCTAACTCTTAGATATTGAAAACATATATCTGCCTCACCTTCTGTGCAATCTTTACCGGTGTAACCCGGTACGCAGACAAATCTATATCCCTCACTGGAAAAACCAGCTTGGCAGATCGCATTACTCGGGCATTGCTTCTTTATGCAAGCGTTCTTTACCAAGAAGCAAAAAAGGCCAAGTCAAGGATATGTCTATACAACTTACGAGGCGGGGAGGGGAGGGTAAGGAGGTACATGGACATGTGAGGGCAGATAAATGAGACAACGGCGGTGTAAAATGATAATGAAGTGTCGGCAATACTTCCAGGTAACTTAAACCGCACATGCTTTTTTTATAACAAAAAAAATGAAATATACATGCACTTGCTTTGTGAATAGATCGGTCACAAGTGATTAAAAGCTAATCAAGGAAAGGCAAATAATTGAAATAAACTCGTAGACTAGGAATGAAAATCACAGCAGCTCAAGACGTGTTTTTTTCATCCGGTGCTCAAACTGTGTTTACTAATACCATACTCTCCGTATTCAAAGGGCAATCGAATTTAATCAAGAATAAAATTTAGTCATGCGTATAAACATATCTTTGACGTTCGGTAAATATCGAAACTTCGGTGAGATAATGATAAGCATTATTTTGTAAGCTACGTCTCCGTACCAATCGCGTTAATTGCAGACAATGATAGTTTAAAGTATTTAACCTAACTGTCTTGTATACCAAGTGGGAGCTGGTCATTATGTTGGTTCCAAATAAACTCGTGAAGGGAAGAATGAATGACGGTAAATATATCAAAATCATACATGTGAACTGTAAGCTCAGTTGGTAGAGCGCTGCACCGATATCGCAAAGGTCATGGGTTCAAATCCCGTGCAGGCCTGAATTTAAGTAGTGTTCATTAATGCGAAGCTCCCTTTCAAATTTATTTCTTTAACCGCGGTTCACATATATGGTTTTTGTACATTTACAGTCAAAATAAAAAAAAAATTCCTTAATAAACCAGTAAAAAATTGAATTGTGACAAAGACATAAGGACAGGCCAAAAGAAGACCTTCATTGTCCCGATCATTACATCTATAAACACACCTTGGATCCACGATAGGTGCTGTTGAAAAATGACACCAGATCACTCAGGTGTTCAAAATGTGTAGCGTTATTCATCTCGCATTTGTTGATCGAGGGAGAATCATTGGATACTAATATATTATAGCTGACACAACTGGGTTCCACGAAACACAATGCTCCACAGAAGTCCTTTGCGACATTGTCAACTTCTTTTATCTTGTGGTTAAGCAGCCGTTTTCCTCTAAATGCAAGGGCAGCTGTGAACTCCAGTTGACGACATTGGTCTACAGAAAAGAAAGATATTTTCCGATAGGAAGAACATAATACCAGTGGTTATAAGGGAATGCTCTATTTGACAAGGACACTGGATTTAGTGGTAGAGGTAAATAATAGGGAAGGGATGGAGGTAGGGAAATTGGTAAAGGAAACTGCAATCAACGTAATACAAAGAGTGTACGAAACTTAAATCAACGAAAAAAGCATAACATGACGTTTCGATTACATCTTGTTATCATTGTCAAAATTGAAAGGGATTGGCATAATTGATGTACTATATGTAAATACATACAGAAATGTTAAGGTACATAAATGATTTCTTTAATGAGAACAAAGCTTAAAAGTGTGCTTTGTATTCATACAAATAATTCTGCCCGAATGGAGTCTGGGTAAGTTTTATAAATAAATAACTTTATTAATAATGTACATGAAAAAATTATGCGCTTCTGATTGGCTGAAAACGAGTGCATTTTCATGTAAAACGAATGCAAAGTCATAACGCAGGTGCATAATTGTAACACGAGGCCAAAATACAAATAGTTCGCGCACACTCTTAAAATTTCGTCTGTCTTGACCTTCTGCAGTGTTTTTTCATGTACATTGTAACAAGTAATAACGTAATTCCCCCTGCAATTTGTTGAAATAAGTACTTGTGAATTTTTCAGACAAAAAATTGCACTTTCCCTACGGGCTCGTGCAATTTTGTTGTCTTTGAAAAATATACTCGTACTTATTTACACCAAATTGCACTCCAAATCATGTCGTTGCCTAAACTTAAAGAGGGTGGATGGCCCTCCCTAGACTTTATGGTCCTACATGAATTGGTAAAGTTAACCTAGAATCAATCAAAACTACAAGCCACTACTGATACTACGATATTGAGTAATGTTCTGTAAGTTTAATGTCTGGTCTTTTCTTTTTTATAAGGAGGATCTCGAATATAAGATAGTTGAGCTTTCTAGGGCACATCTTTAGAATTGCGAAATTCTCACTAGGTTCGCTGTTCTTAGATTGTGTTATATGTACCACTATGCAGTGTGTTGTTTTGGAAGTGGCTGCAGGTGTAACCTGTATGGTTTCCCAGGAGAGGCTTAGAGCTTTCTGTTTTGTCTTCTTTTCAAATAGATATCGAAACTTATCCCATTGAAAGAGTTTATTGATATGTTTGGGGGGGGGGGGGGGATTTATAGTTTTGTTGTGTTATGTTTTTCTTTTTTTTTCTTTTTATTTTCAGAGACTCAAACAAGCAGGATTGCGATAGACGTTGCCTTGAAAAAGATTCGTTTCATTTTATAATTTTTACGTCTGTCCTTAAAGCGTCGCCTCTTGTATCTGATGAGTTATGGGATAATTTGGGCTCGTGTTTTCAACTACTTCGTAGAAGTCACCAAACTTTTGACATGGGGCTGATTTCAATTAGGGCATAAGTGTATTTTTTTGTAAATAATTGATAGGTGAATTTTCAGTTCTGTACCTGTCAAAGGGAAAAGATGCAAATTTTGTTGAAGAATTGATATTTTAAAACACGAAAAGTTGGTATCGAGACGAACAATTTAGGATCTAAGATCTAGGATGTAGATTTGAAAAAAATTTAAACGGCAGCTTTCATGAAAGTCCAAGTGTTTTTCCAATTTCATTATGTCAGTGTAGAATACAGATAATGATGATAAAAAGATGAAACAAAACTAAATTCGGCTATTTCTTTCGAGATGATTGTGTTCCTTTTGAATTCCAGTCTTTAGATAACTAGACGACATTACATTGTTTTATTGAAACTAATTCCTTACCCGTGAATTTGAAGCCATAAAACGATTTAATTTCTTTCAGAAGGAGCTATCTCCAAATTTATATTTAGGTGTATTCAACGAAAGTTCACGCGATAAAAACGTTGTGTCGACATTTCGACTGTTTTTACAACTCTACATATTTGCTTCTAATGCTAATCGATAATCGTTTTCAAAACGGCAGTTAAAGGACGAATAAAATTTTCGGGGGAAGTTTTTGAAATTTTCTAAATATTTATTTTCTTGTGTAAATATGCTGAGAGAAAAATGGATGATTAAGCTTCACTTTAGCTCACTAAATTTCAGTCATACTCATAATAATAGCGGCACGTAGGGGGTTTTTTCTTCAGCTTTAAAGCATACTAACAAATTAAAGAGAGTGCAGCATGAGTTTGTGCCGAATTTATAGCCTTAAGTTCATGATCCTTTTATCCCAACCGCCTGCTTAAAAAAACTTGCGTGAGGTAGATCCCACCTGTCTTTGAAGATTAAAGTCTCCTCATAATAGCTTTATAAACATTATATTCTTCTATAAGAAGGTAGAACCTTTTGAAAACCTTGGAATTTTTTTAACAGTCGCAATAGAACACTCGTAATGAATTGCTTTTGTTTATTCCCACTTCAAACACATTATAAAATAACAGTTTTAAAAATTTTCCCCTTATACTGATTAAAAAATCTACCCACCTTCTTCGCACTTCATAGCGCACATCAGAGAGCACAGCACAGTGAAGGCACCGAGTGACACGATGTGAGACATTGCAAAACTACTCCTGCCAAATTACCAAAATGTAAAATCGTGCACCGCGTTACTTACATGCAAGACGCTTTTCGCCTGGAGCTTCTAAAGACCCAGTGTAGTGTTCCACGGAGACAATTAACGTTGTTGAATTAGAGATCTATTTCCATCTACGTAAATTAACTTTAGGCATTGCATTAAGTAATTGCAATGGTAGACGTCAGACACCTTATGGAGATATTCTGACCTTAATTTCACAACTGCTTAAGTTCAATATTGCGAAGGTCGCTTCCATACTTATTTCTTTCACCGCAGTTCACATATATGATTTTCATATATTTAGTCATTTATGCCGGTGTAAATCAGTAAGCCAGCTGTGGGTGTATATTGGTATTAATGTTAGAAGTTTTATTATGGTGACTTTTCAATTGATTCTCATTGCTCCAGTAGTTTCAGTGTTGCAAGTAAAGTTAGAATATAACTGAAGAAAAAAGCAACAAGAAAAACGATAAATTTAATTTACCGTCATTTTCTAAACAGAACTTGAGATCAAGCACAACTACAAGCCATGACTGAATACTACAATATTGAGTAATGATCTATAAGGTTAATGTCTGGTCTTTTCATTTTTAACAAGAAGGATCTCGAATATAAGATTGTCGAGCTTTCTAGAGTACTTCTTTAAAATTGCGAAATTCTCACGTAGGTTCGCTGTTCTTAGATTGTGTTGTATGTACCACTATGCAGTGTATTGTTTTGAGGTGGCTGCAGTTGTAACCTGCATGGTTTCTCAGGAGAGACTTAAAGCTTTCTGTTTTGTCTTCTATTTAAATAAATATCGACACTTATCCTATTAAAAGAGTTTATTTATATGTAAAATTTTTAGTTTTGTTTTGTTTTTGTTTTTATTTTAGGAGACTTTTGCCTTTTGTATCTCAGTGGTGAGTTATGGGATCATTTAAGCTCGTGTTTTCAACTACTTCGCAGAATTCAACAAACATTTGGGGTTGATTTTAATTTAAGCATAAGTGTATTTGTTTTGAAAATAATTGATAGGTGAATTTTCAATTCTGTACCTGTCAAAGGGGAAAGATGCAAATTTTGTTGAAGAATTGGCATTTCAAGACACGAAAAGTTAGTATCGAGACTAGCAATTTAGAATCTAGGATGTAGATTGGAGAAAAATTTATTGGGCAACTTTCATAAAAGGCCCAGTGTTTTTCCAAGTTCGTTATGTCAGTGTAGAATACAGATAATGACGATAAAAAGACGGAGACAAAACTAAATTCGGCTATTTCTTTCGAGATGATTGTGTTCCTTTAGAATTCCAGTCTCTAAATAACTGATGGATATTTCGTTGTTTAATCGAAACTTATTCCTTACCCGTGAATTTGAAGCCACAAAACGTTTAAATTTTTTTCAAAGGAGCTATCTCTATATTTAGATTTAGGTGTATTCGACGGAAATTCACCCGATAAAAAGGTTGTGTCAACATTTCGATCGTTTTTACAATTCTACAAATTTGCTTATGATCCTAATCGAAAATCATTTTCAAAACGACAGTTAAAGGACTTATTAGATGTTCGGGGGAAGTTTTTTAAATTTTCTATTCATTTATTTCGTTGTGTAAATATGCTGAGAGAAAAATGGATGATTAAGCTTCACTTTAGCTCACAAAATTTCATGGTCATACTATGAAATTTTGTGAGCGGCACGTAGGGAGTTTTTTCTTCAGCGTCAAAGCATACTAACAAATTAAAGAGAGTGCAATATGAATTTGTGCCGAATTTGTAGCCTAAACTTCATGATCCTTTCATCCCAACCGCCTGCCTAAAACAGTTTGCGTGAGGTAGATTCCACCTGTCTTAAAAGATTCACATCTCCTCATAATAGATTTATTAACATTTTACTCTCCTATAGTAAAGTAGAAAACTTTGACAACATGGAATTTTTGTAATAGTCAAATAGAACATTCCAAATGAATTATTTTCGTTTATTCCCGCTTCAAACGCATTATAAATTAACAGTTATAAAATTTATTCTGATATCAATTAAAAAATCTACCCACCTTCTTCGCATTTCACAACACACATCAGAGAGCACAGCACAGTGAAGGTACCAAGAGACAAGATTCGAGACATGTTGCCAAATTGCTCCTGCCAAATTACCAAAATGTAAAATCGTGCACTGCGTCACTAGCATGAAAGAGACGCTTAGAACTACTGAAAACTCTGTGTGATGTATCACGGAGACAGTTGACGTTGATGGATTAGAGATCTATTTCCATCTGCGTAAATTACCCTTAGACATTGCATTAAGTAATTTTTATGGTAGACGTCAGCCACCTAGTGGAAACATTCTGACTTTTTTTGAGGCCTCAATTTCACCACTGCTTAAGTAGTATTCAATACTGCGAAGGTCGCTTCCATACTTTCCATACTCTTTCACCGCAGTTCACATATATGATTTTCATGTATTACGTCATTTAAGTCAGTCTATATCAGTAAGCAAGCTGTGGGTGTATATTGGTAATGATCCAAATAATTCAAGTAGTGTCAGTGTTGCAAGTAAATTTAATATATAGGTCTATGTGATCACATGATTTTGAGTGCAATTTGGAATAAATAGGCACGAGTAAATTTTTTAAAGACTAACAAAATTGCACGAGCCCTACGGGCTCGTGCAATTTGTGGTCTTTGAAAAAATTTATGAAATTTACAAGTGCTTAATTACGAGAAAAATCATGTGATTACGTATTAATAATATACATGAAAATCTACGAGAGCTTATCATAATTATGCAGAAGTAAAGCGCGCGCATCAAGAGCATAAATAATTCATCCAAACCCTGCAAATGACATTGTGTGTTCGGGTACGATCGCGTACGATCTAAACAATAAAATACTAAGATGTTTTCACATCTTTAAGGCGCAAAAAAGTTCAGAGTCCGGCTAAACAGTTCAAGGAATTGTTCAGTCTGTGTCCGAATTACTTTCGATGAAATGAAATCGTCGTTTGCGAGGTTTAACCATGTTTGTTCTTAATTTCGGCGTAGAATCGCTCGAGCAAAATGTTAAGCTGGGTCGGCTCCTAATTTTGGCAATTCCCTCCTCTAATCACCACTTTTTCCAAGCCGACAACCAAAAGGCGGTGCTTTTTACAGTGTTTACGTTGTTAGAGCTGTTTTTCAGCTACTAGATTGTTTTTTCGGTGTCGAAAAAAAAACCACTTAAAACTCCGGCCATTGTTTCAATCGCAGATTTCAGCGTGTTTAAATGTTGCGACATTCAAGGCTCGCATTTGATTGGCTATCTGTGAGTTTCTTTGATTATTGGCCAATCAGAATGTCTGTTTTTTTCCTTTCTTTTTGCACTGAATTAACCCTCTTCTGCATTGAATTACCTGAAACTGCATTTATTTTAACCAATCAGAAGTAAGTAATTTTCCATGTATATTATTAATGAAGATGAAAAGGAACAAGAAAAACGATACATTTCATTTACAGTCATTTTCTAAACAGAAATTGAGATGGCTTGCAAACCTTTGCAGCACTATTGCTGCGATGAGTCATTTACTGCATTTTATTACACCCATTTTGAAATCACTGGTGGTCCCTGTAATCTGATTAGCTCTAATTGGTGCGATTTGTTTACGAATCGCACATACAATTTTTTGCTTTAAATCAAATCTTGTTCCCAGCCAATGAGGAGGCTACATTAAAATAAAACAATGAATCAGATTTCCAGGTTTGTTTAAAGTAACCAATCAAATTGTAGGAAAATGAAATACAAAGAGTATCATATGGCGAATTTTGCAACTTTTGTTTTCAAAACTCTTATTTTTTCCGTCCCAAAAATAGATGAATTTAATTTCAAACTGGCTCAGTGCTGCATCAATAAAATATTTGAACTATTTGAACCAAGTCCCGTTTTTGGGCGATTTCAAATGGATGTAAAAAAGTGGTAATTGAACCTCGTGTCGTTCAATTTTTGTCTGAAGTTAGAACTTGAGATTGCTCACACACGTTTGCATCACTGTTGCTAAGATGCCGGAGTCATATACCATATTTAATTCTACTCTGTATCGGTTTCTCTTAACCTTTCAATCCCTAGGAGTGATTGACATCTTATTTCTCCTTACAGTAACGCTTTGAAGCAAACGTTAAGGTCATGAGAATAAGGGAAATGATCACCCGTAAAGGTCATGAAATCAGGGAAATGATCCGCCACCAGAAAAGCCCTGAATTGGTGGACAAATTCTCCATATAAATACCATTGTAAATGTGTAGAGATCAGCATAGAGAATATGCATACCGATCCAATGATATAAACAAGTTTAAACGTAAAAATGATTTCGGTGATTGCTAGATTTAGGGTATTTAGAAAGCGTAAAGTTTAATCAGAATTGAATGACCTACTTGAATGACCATATAAATGTATAAACTACGAAAATCACCTTATTCATTTAAGCCTTGCACTTTTTATATCTTTCAATCAATTTATTTTTTCATAATCGTTTCAAAACCATTACCTCGATTATGTTGTTAAAAAATGGAATTAATGAATTAATTTTTATTTTTTATGTATGTGTTTAATTCTTGGCCCTAATAAAGTCTGTATAGACAGTTTGAGCCATGGATCGACAAATTTTTTGAATTTTTTTTTAACATAGCTGAAAGCGAACCATTGTACTTCATTTATAGTCAAAATGAGTACGTCAAGCTCAAGTATTTGCTGAAATTACCGTTCGTCTTAAAATTATGCATCAAACTACTCCAACCGTTTACAGAAAACTTATATACACAATTGAGGTGCTACCTTATCGTATAATGTAACTCTCAACGAATCTTTCGCATTTTTCTTTCTTCGTCTGTATCGACAGAATGTAAATTTAAGTTTGTCCACCAAGATTTTTTCAGTCATTTTAGCAATCCTCTAAAAAATTGGTTGAAACGTTGAACTTTTAGCGAGGGATCAAGATAACAGATGAAATAATCCACAACTTAAAAAACTGACCTACCTAACACACGGGGACCTAAATTTTTTTATGTTATAAAAATATCGAGAAAAAGTTTACTTTTTGTTAAATACAAAAGCTCTTATGGTACCGTTGAACCATTCCTTACGGACACATCTGCAATACCGACACCTCGCTAGTAAGTACGGCCGACAATTTTCTATATCCATATCAAAATTCTGATATATTCTCTCTGTAATAAGGAACCTTCCTGATGAAGACCCTCTCCAATAAGGAAAACGCACCCTGAGTCTCAGACAATCATGGTCTCTTGATACTCAGAGAAAAGAAGCACGAGTGTGCTGTTCACGTTTCTATAGACTCTTCAATCTTGAGCGTTACATTGTACTGAACTTAGATAAACGGACATATCTCTCATACGGACACTTTCCCTAAGTCTTTTAGGTTTTTGTATTACAGAGGTTCATCTGTAGTGTTTTCGTCGCTGTATGTGTAGATAGTTAGGGTCTAATACTTGCTCGAAAATAAAGAAATAGAACGAGCAGTTATCGAACCATTATTCAAAGAGAAAATTTCCTTTGTAATGTTTTAAACAACACAGAAATATCGCGACATTAAGAAAAACCATCAGTAAATAATTGTTGTGATCATATTGCTATGCTCAGATTATGCGCTCTATGCGATACACCTAAACCAATTAGAATCCTTTTTTGCTTAAATGCTGGCCAAAATTAATTAGTCACCTGAGCAATCTCGTTGCAACACTTTCTAGTTTCTGATTTGTAAAAGTAAAGTAAGAGGTCGAGGTCTTCAAGTTTTCTTTCGCGATCGATTATATTCAGTAACTTCATGTCTTTTCGACGCAAATTAGGGAAACTAAATTTTCAATGCCTGCATATGACCAGATCGATAATCATGCATGTACGTTGAAGAGCAGTTTAAGCGAAACTTCGAAGAGAACTGTGACTTCGGGAGAGACTTGCAACCGAGAAAATAACATACCATGAAATGACACAAAAATGCAATGACTTTTAGTCAATCTCAACTTGAAGAGCGGTAAATAAGAGAAAATCATAAACATTAATTCTGAATCACTACACGCTAACAGGGCCAGTTAAAATTTACACGAATATAAAACAATAGATGTATTTACAAAGGAACTTAAAAATCCTTCACATTTAATTTTTTTAACTTTTTAGCCCACCGTCCCACAGTAGCGCGAATTGCAATCTGTCAGTGATCTCACTTTGTAGATAAAGTAGGATCCACAGTTTTTCACCAAAATATTTATCGTGAATTTGCAACCTGTAGAACGATCACTAAAGCAGACCAATCTTTTGACTTCATTATCTTCCACTGTGGGTTCAGCACCTTTCAACCAACCTGACCAGTCTGCGTCACATCTGAATGCTGGCACACGCGTTGTTGGCATTTTTGTCCCTGCAGCTCCCACAAAACGATACCATCCCTCAGCTAGCGAGCTGTCACACGAACCTGCAGTTTCTTGGGGTGTAATGTAACTACTCTTTCTTTCAGGGTTGCTCAGAATTGAGTAGTTATAACAACTGTCGGCTGGAAAGTTTATTGCAATTCAAAAGGGAAATGATAATCACATGGTTTAAATTTGACCTTGATTGCATCATTTTAATTTGACCTTGATTGCATCATCATTCATCGTCAGGAATATTTATGCATTATTACCACCCTCTTTTGATATAAAAAGACACTTGACACATTACAGCGACGATGTTGTGTAAAAACATACGGAAAATTTTGAACCAGCTCGGCATTGACTTTCCAATTACCTTCTTTCTTCAAAGAATAGATTCGCTATAGGGCGAGTGCCAGTCCGTTAAATTATTTTTTACAACGAGCTAGAATCCCGCCACCCTTGTATTACAGGCACACCGGAATCGAAAATAAATTTTGGCGATGATCCATTAGGGCGTTTAAATGGGGACGAAACGGGGAAATCATCAGTCAGGTCAAATAAAGTTGGCATGAAAAATTATCAAAAGTGCAAGCAAGTTGTGCATTTTAAAGTATCTCTCGTTCATTGCGCGGTTTTCGGTAGAAGCGGCTTGTTTGATCTGTTTTCCTGCTTAAATTGAACAGTTCGGCTTTTTTTTTTCTTACTTTGCCGCGATCACTAAACCTCTCGCCCACAAATAATTTTTCACTCTCCAACACCGAGTTTCGGGAAATTTTTTGTTCATTAGCACACCCCTTTTTATTCAGTATACCGATGAGGCGACTTCGCTCTTAGCCTCGTTCTCACGCCGCAATTTCGGCACCAGATCACTAATGTCTGAGAACTCGGAAGTGGCCTATTCCAACGCTTCAAAAGAAATGCAGAACGATAAACATATGGACACACCGAAAGACGAAAAAATGAAGGCTCAGACAACCAGACAGACGACCAGAAAGACGGCTATTTCTAATTGGTTTTAAAATTTTATCATATAGAGATACAGAAAACAAACCTTCACATTCAATTCCATTCCAGAAATATTGAGTTTGGCAGGTGCAGTTGAATGACCCCAGAGTGTTTGTGCAATTGGCGCCACCCTTGGAACAATTATTATTTATCAAAGCACACTCGTCGATATCTGAAAATAACAGCAAGGCATTGATGAGAGGCCTGGTGGAATGGATAACACTAAAAGATTACATTAGCTTCTAAACGTTTTTTATTTTCAAATAGCTAATTTGGTCGCTGTTTATAATCTAAGCTCTACCTTTATTCAGACAATAAAATGAATGGCACATGAACAAGCATGCAGAAGTTGAAGAAAAGGACTCATATCTAGACCTTCTTGTGTTACGACAGGAATGCGATGCGGTTTTTGTGTAGAATTGCTGATGGATAATAGTCAATACTCACCTGAGCACGTTTGGCTATCTCCTGAAAATCCTTCTCTACATTTGCAGCTGTAGGATCCAACGTTATTTCTACATTCAGCATTTGAATCGCATTTGTGTTCTACCAGACTGCACTCATCAACGTCTTAAAGGAAAAAATTTTGAAGTAATTCAATTACCAAGGCTTCGATTTTCTACTATGCACAGACAACTAATAATTCATATCTTACAATGAGTAAGGGTTCTCACATTTTGCTTTTACCAGGGATTTTCGGAACGTAGACCGTAGACGTAGCGAAACAAAAGAGCTAATGAGCAAAAAAATAACGTAGCAAGTGCGCTATAAAACTTGTACTTTTCTTAGCTGTCCCATACAAGAAAAAAAAAAACGTGAAATAACTAACTTTCACTTCCTCCTAGCGGTGAAACCTCCGCAGCAATTTAATTACGTTTTACTTTGAACTCAAGGGAAGATATGGCACCGTCAGAAACAATTTAGGCCTAGTTCAAACGTCGATCTTTACATGTACCGAACCTAATTGCAATTTGGGTCGACTCGAATAATTAAGAGCGGCAGTTGATTCAAACGTCGATCCGAATTTAGTCGATCCTAATTGCAAAACTGAACATAACTCCATTGTAGTCGGCGGTTAATGCCTACCAAAATGGCGGAAAAAAATGCGGGAAGCACAACTTGTGGAAATGAAGAGCTTTTTTTTTCTTGCAAATGCGATTAAGGAGGGTAGAAAAAGGCGACTCAAGATGCAGTTAGCATTAAACAACCTTGCTGCCAGGAGAAGACGAGTTTTGAATTTGGCTTGCCTTCTATTATTGCTTATTTCCCAAAGGAACATCACAGTTCCTCGTCCAGTTCGTTCGTGTCGTCGACTGAAAAGAAATTCTGGCTGGTGGGAAAATGTTTGCAACAATTATCAATTTAAAACAAGAGGAGCACGAGCCTTTCTCCTTTCCCGCCATATTGTTTGAATGGTTCGAAGGCTTTCGCGCATGGCACGTAAGCGAACTTTCTTGAATTGTGGGTAAAACATAATTATTTTAACGTTGTATAATGTATGCATTAAGTTCGGTACATGTAAAGTACAACATATGAATCAATGCCGATCTTTTACCGTTCTATCCGACTAGCCGAGTCGGATAGAACGGCACTGTCGATCCGAATACAAATCTGCTGATCCTAATTGATTCAAACGTCGATCTTTACATGTACTTAATAGAAACGTTAGGTTCGGTACACGTAAAGATCGACGTTTGAACTAGGCCTTTACAGGTATACCATGCACCCTTTTTCAGCAGGAAAATAATTGAAAATTATTTCCACCAACTTTGCAATTACATTTCCTTACCAAGAAGGGAAAGTACGCAGTTCGGAGAGCGCCTATTACCTGCAAATTTCGTACCCTCTGATTTTCCCTTCTTTCCGAAAGGCGCACAAGAATAATATTTTTTTTCTTTTTTCGGCGATGACAGTTTCAAACTTAAAAAAGGACGTTTAAATGAACTAGGAACTTGAAATAACTTTCCAATGGCAAATTATGAATTTGAGTACCTCTCACTTTTGGTAGTTTTTGCTAATATTGGCGCAAGAAGTAGCTCAGGAGTAACGAATATCGCCGATCAAATTAAGGTTCAGATTGCAGAAAATTAATCCTTTTGTCAGAAAACATGCCCTTGTCAGTTATTTCCGTTACTGTTCTTATCACAGAATGAAAATGAAACTGAATTCTGATTTTTACGTTTTAATGTTGATAAAGAATTACAAGCAGATGGAAAAATAAATAGACGAAAGTAACACAAAAACACTCCTAAGAGTTCTGGAGGAATGGGTGACATCAAAAGATTACATGAGCTTCTAAACATTTTTCCTTTATTTCTAACAGTCTTTTAAACCATAAATTAAATGCCACATGCACTAGCATGTGAAAGCTGAGTAATAGGGCTCATAGCCCTGCTTGTGTTGCGGCAGGAATGAGGGAATGTGCACGTCAGGCCATCTCCTGTTAATCCTTCTTTACATTTGCAGTCGTAGGATCCACGGGTATTTATAAATTCAGAATTTGAATCACATTTATTTCTTTTCTCCAAGATTACACTCATCAACGTTTTAAAGAAAAGATCATGAAGAAATTCAATTACAGAGATTTCGAGACCACAGACTTCTTGTTAACAAATAGAGTAGCCTTGACTGTGCTCTGTTCTGTTATAAAGCACGCAAGAAGCGGCTAGAGTACGAAAGAAGTGTAGTGAGAAGCACTCGACTACGTCTCGTGTTTCTCCCCACTTCTTGAGTGCTCTAGCCGCTTCCTAAGTGCTTTATAACAGAACAGAGCACAGTCAAGGCTTCTCTATTTGTTTTATAATAAAGAATCCGTTAAATTCCCTATGCATTACTTTCAATTTTCAAAACAAACTTTATTTCCAAAGCGAACAACAGTGTCGTCAGCATGCCCTATACTCTCCAAGAGCACGCTTCAATAAGCCAATCAGAATCCCTGTTAGAATGGTTCAAATAATCTGATTGGCTGTACAAGACAAAAGCTGTCAAAAGTGTCAAACCATCAAAGTTCACAATCTGCGATAGTTTACAAACTAAAATAGTTCGGCAGGTCGAATTTAAGGCTTTTGCCTGATGTTTTTAATACAGAATCTTGAAGCTTAAGTGAAATGTTCAGTGAACTTCAGCCGAATTATGGCTCATAAAAACACCCGAGTTTTTTCACACGACAAGGTAGAAAACAAACTGTTCAAGGCGAGTGTTTTTAAATGAACGACAACCGAATTCACTGGAACATGAAGATCGCTCGGGATGACAGCGCCGCAAAACTCGGCTGCAGTGACTGAAGTGACTTTCCACTCAACACATCGGAAAGGATATCAAAGCGAGCTCTTATTTTCTTCACTCGAAGGGCGGCCGATGTAGTTTCTGAGGCTTGCTTTACTGTGATGACCGTAGATCGCCATGATAAGCGAACCGCGATGGACTCCAGCATGATTATATTTGCTCAGACACCGTCATGATTAGTATGGGTTTTAACAGTTATGCCAGTTTGGTTATATTTTTCATCATTTCTGTTTTGTTCTGTTTTGTTTTTGAACTCTGAACTTTATATACTATACGAGTGTTGGCTGTGTTTGATTTTTATTACCGTTCGTAAGCTTGCAATCTAACTGAGCGTGAAAGTCTTTAAAACTCGGAATGTCTATTTTGTTTTTCCTTTGAGGATTTTCGTATCTGCTCACGTTTAAATAACGTAAATTAAGGCCCCTGGTATGTTTACAAACCTTTCTTTGGTTCTTCTGTTGCTACTTGCCGGCCCGCTTGTTCCGAAATTCCACTTTCAATTATCTGAAAAAACGCTAAAAAGAAGTCCCGGAAAAGGTCGAATATAGTACAATTTGGCAGATGGCGTGACAGCTTTAGCTCAGTTCTATGCTCTATACTTTCATAGAGCACGCTCTTCCAACCAATGACAGCGCACGTTATATCCGAACTTTATTATAATAAAGCACAGAACACAATGGGTTAGGATCTGCATGTCTTTAATTTATTAATAACTTAGAGAAAACCTTGACGACAACAGTAAAGAAAACGTAGCGAAACAAAAGATCTAATGAGCAAAGCAACTGTTCTGAAAAAATAAAAAAAAGTGCATGAGGAGAGTACTAAAGAATTTATTTAAAACAACGGTCACCGACTTTCCTAATCGTTTAGTGACTGCTAATACTTAGATATTGAACACATATATCTGCCTCACCTTCTGTGCAATCTTCACCTGTGTAACCCGGTACGCAGACACATCTATACCCCTCACTGGAAAAACCAGCCTGGCAGATCGTATTACTCGGGCATGGCTTCTTTATGCAAACGTTCTTTACAAAGAAGCAAAAAAGGACAAGTCAAGGCTTATCTGCGCAATTACAAGGCGGGGAGGGAAGGGTAAAGAGGTACATTTACATAGCCATTCTTAGGGCGGATAAATGAAACAACGAGAGCGGTTTAAAATGACCATCAAGTGTTGGCAATACTTCCAGGAAACTTTAATATTGCATGCTTTTATTACAATAAAATAAATTAAATATACATGTACTTGCTTCGTGAATAAATCGGTCACAAGTGATTAAAAGCTAATGAAGGAAAGGCAAATAATTGAAATAAATTCGTAGATTAGCAATTAAAATTACAGCAGCTCAAGACTTGCGTTTTTTTTCATCCGGCGCTCAAACTACGTTTACTAATACCATACTCTCCATATTCAAAGGGAAATCGAATAAAATCAAGATTACAATTTACTCGTGCTTATAATTGTATCTTTGACGTTCGGTAAATATCGAAACTTCGGTGAGATAACGATAGGCGTTATTTTGTAAGCTACGTCTCAGAACCAATCGCGTTAATTGCAAACAATGATAATTGAAAGCACTTAACATAACTGTCGTGTATGCCAACTGGGTGCTGGTCATTATGTTGGTTCCAAATAAACTCGTGAAGGGAAGAATAAATAACCGTAAATTTATGAAAATCATATCTATGAACTGCAGACCAGCTCTCACAGTGGATGGAACGCTGCATCGATATCGCAAAGGTCATGGGTTCAAATCCCGTACAAGCCTGAATTTTTTTCAAGTCTTATTTTCACTACAGTTTAAGTAGTGTTCATTAAAGCGAAGATTGCTTTCTGGGTAAGTATTATAAATAAATAACTTTATTGATAATGTACATGAAAAAATTACGCGCTTCTGATTGGCTGAAAACGAGTGCATTCTCATGTAACGCGAATGCAAAGTCATAACGCAGGTGCATAGTTGTAACACGAGGGCAAAATACAAATAGTTCGCGCACGTTTTTAAAATTTCGTCTGTCTTGACCTTCTGCAATGTTTTTTTTATGTACATCATAACAAGTAATGACATGATTTCCCCTGCAATCTGGTGTAGTAAGCACTTATAAATTTTTCAGAGTGCAAATTGCACTTGCCCTACGGGCTAGTGTAATTTTGTTGTCTTCGAAAAATATATACTCCTGCTTATTTACACCAAATTGCACTCGAAATCATGTCGTTTCCTAAACTTAACGAGGGTGGATGGCCCTCCCAAGACTTTATGGTCTTACATGAATTGGTAAAGTTAACCTAGAATCAATCAAAACTACAAGCCTTGACTGAATACTACGATATTGAGTAATGATCTGTAAGCTAAGGTTAATGTCTGGTCTTTTCTTTTCTATAAGGAAGATCTTGAATATAAGATAGTCGAGCTTTCTAGGGCACTTCTTTAGAATTGCGAAATTCTGACTAGGCTCGCTGTTCTTAGATTGCGTTGTATGTACCACTATGCAGTGTGTTGTTTTGGAAGTGCTGCAGGTGTAACCTTTATGGTTTCCCAAGAGAGGCTTGAAGCTTTCTGTTTTGTCTTCTTTTCAAATAAGTATCGAAACTTATCACATTGAAAGATTTTATTGATATGTTCAGGGGGAGAAAATTATAGTTTTATTGTTTTATGTTTTCTTTTTCTTTTATGTTTTTATTTTCAGAGACTTAAACAAGCAGGATTGCGACAGACGTTGCCTTGAAAAAGATTCGTTTCATTTTATAATTTTCACGTTTGTCCTTAAAGCGTCGTTTTTTGTATATGATGACTTATAGGATAATTTGAGGTCGTGTTTTCAACTACTTCACAGAAGTCATCCAAGTTTTGACATGGGGCTGATCTCAATTAGGGCATAAGTGTATTTTTTTTTGTAAATAATTGATAGGTGATATTTCAGTTTTGTACCTGTCAAAGGGGAAAGATGCAAATTTTGTTGAAGAATTGATATTTCAAAACACGAAAAGTTAGTATCAAGACGAACAATTTAGGATCTAGGATGTAGATTGAAGGAAAAATTTAGTGGGCAGCTTTCACGAAAGTCCCGGTGTTTTTCCAAGTTCATTATGTCAGTATCGAATACAGGTAACTGTGATAAAAAGATGAAACAAAACTAAATTCGGCTATTTCTTTCGAAATGATTGTGTTCCTTTAGAATTCCAGTCTTCAGATAACTAAAGGACATTACATTTTTTTTATTTATCGAAACTAATTCCTTACCCGTAGATTTGAAACCATAAAACGTTTAAATGTCTTTCAGAAGGAGCTATCTCCAAATTTAGATTTAGGTGTATTCGACGGCGACGTTTTTACGATATTTCATATTTGCTTCTGATGCTAATCGATAATCATTTTTAAAACGACAGTTAAAAGACTAATTAGACTTTCGGGGGAGGTTTTTGAAATTTCTACTTATTCATTTCGTTTTGTAAATATACTGAGAGAAAAATGGATGATTAAGCTTCACTTAAGCTCACTAAATTCATAGTCATACTCATAACAGTAACGGCACGTACGGAGTTTTTTCTTCAGCGTCAAAGCATACCAACAAATTAAAGAGAGTGCAAAATGAATTTGTGCCGAAGTTATAGCCTAAACTTCACGATCCTTTCATCCCAGCCGCCTGCTTAAAACAGCTTGTGTGAGGTAGATCCCACCTGTCTTTGAGGATTCACATCTCCTCATAATAGCTTTATAAACGTGTTTACTCTCTTATAGGAAGATAGAAAATTTTGACAACTTGGAAATTTTGTAATAGTGACAATGAAACATTCACAATGAAATACTTTTGCTTAAATTCGCTTCAAACGCTTTATTAATTAACAGCTTTAAAAACTTTCCCCTATATTACCAAAAAAATTTACCCACCTTCTTCGCCTTTCACAAAACACATCAGAGAGCACAGCACAGTGAAAGTACCAAGAGACAAGATGCGAGACATGTTGCCAAACTGCTCCTGCAAAATTACCAAAATGTAAAATAGTGCACTGCGTTACTAGCAAGTGAGATGCTTCTTGCCTGGAACTACAGAAGACTCTCTGTGATGTACCACGGAGACAACTGACGTTAATGAATTAGAGATCTATTTCCCTCTGCGTAAATTACCTTTAGACATTGCATTAAGTAATTTTTATGGTAGACGTCAGACACCTTATGGAGATATTCTGACTTTTTTTCAGGCCTCATTTCACTACTGCTTAAGTAGTGTTCATCACTGCGAAGATCACTTCTTCCATACTTATCTCTTTCATCGCAGTTCACATATATGATTTTCATGTGTTTAGACATTTATGCTAGTGTATATCAGTAAGCAAGCTGTGAGTGTATATTGGTATTAATGTTAGAAGTTTTATTATGGTGGCTTTTCAATTGATCCTCGTTATTCAAGTAGTGTCAGTGTCAAAGTTCGTATATAAGTATAGGTAATCAAATGATTTCGAGTGCAATTTGGAATAAATAATATGACTAACAAAGTTTGTGGTTGAAGATTTAGATATATGAAAATTCACATATTTGCACTGCGGTGGAAAGATGAAATTAGAAGATCCTCGCAGCTAAGAACACTACTGAAACTAGTAGTTGAAAGTAGGACCTGAAAAAAATTTTCAGGCCCGTACGGGACTTGAACCCATGACCTCTGCGATACCGGTGCAGCGCTCTACCAATTGAGCTAACAAGCCAACAAGCCAAGTTTGTGGTCTTTGAAAAAATTTACAAGTGCTTACTTATTCCAAATTGTACTAGAAAAATCATGTGATGACATATTAATAATATACATGAAAATCTACGAGATAGCCTATCACAATTATGCAGAAGCAAAGCGCGCGCATCAAGTGCAAAAATAATTTATTCAAACCTTGCAAATGACATTGTGCGTTCGGTCAAAACAACTGCGCATGATCTAAACAGCATAATACAATGGTGTTTTCACATCTGCGAGGCGCAAAAAAAGTTCAAAGTCCGGATAAACAGTTCGAGGAATTATTCAGTCTGTGTCCGAATCACTTTCGATGAAATAAGAGCCTGTATAAACAATTTGAGTCATGGATCGACTAAATTCTTGTATTTTTCTTTAAATAGCTAAAAGCGAATCATTGTAATTTATTTTCAGTCGAAATGAGTTCGTCAAGCTCAAGTATTTGCTGAAATTACCGTTCGTCTTAAAATTATGCATCAAGCTACTCCAACCGTTTACGGAAAACTGATATACACAATTGAGGTGCTACTTTATCGTGCAATGTAAATCTCAACGAATCTTCAGCTTTTTTCTTTCCTCGTCTGACAGAATTTAAGTTTAGGTTTTTCCACCACGATTTTTTTCAGTCATTTTAGCAATCCTCTGAAAAATTGGTCGAAACGTTGAACTTATGGCGAGGGATCAGAATAACAAATGAAATAATCTACAAATTGAAGACTGACTTACCTAACACGTGGGGACCTAAAGTTTTTGAATTTTTGTTAAATACAAAAGCACTTATGATACAGTTGAACCTTTCCTTACGGACACCTCTGAAATACCAACACCTCGCTTGTAAGTATAGCAGACAATTTTTTAGATCCAGATCAAATTCTGATATCATCTTCTTATAATAGGGAACCTTCCTGATATAGACCCTCCCTAATAGGGACAACGCACGCTGAATCTCAGACGATCATGGTCTCTTGATACTCAGAGAAAAGAAGCACGAGTGTGCCTGTTCATGTTTCTATAGACACTTCGAACTTAGGAGTTATATCGTTCTGAACTTAATGATGAAACGGATAAATCTCTTATACGGACATTTTGCTTCGTCAAGTTGTTTTGTATTACAGAGGTTCGACTGCAGTGTTTTTGCTGCTGTAAGTGTGAATAGTAAGGGTCTAACACCAGCTCGAAATTAAAGAAATGGAACGAGAAACTATCGCAGTATTATTCGAAGGGAAAATTTTCTTCTTGTAACTTTTTAAACAGTACAGAATCGCGCAGAATGTCTGGACATCACTAATTATTCATCAGCACTGAAGCGGGAGATTTGAATGCACTCGCGCCTTAAAAAGCCCATAAATAGAGAAGAAAGGGCCGAAACTAGCACAGCAGCGTTGATAAAACAGTAAATATTTTGACATAATAAATTGTCAAAAACTGATTTCAATACGTTTTGACATAAAAAATTATCAAAAACTTATTTTAGACCAAGTCAAAATCGGATTTGAATTAAGGAACCATAAATCCTTACCACGGAATACAATAAAAACGTTTATCGGATTAAACCAAACGAGGTTCCATCTAAAATTTCAGGCCTGTACGGGATTTGATCTCATCCATATTCATTTCTTGTTCCGCAGTTCACATATATGATTTTCATATATTTACAGTCATTTGTTCATCAATTCACGAGTTTATTTAGAACTAAAATGATAACCAGCCCCCAGTTGGCTTATTAGCTCAGTTGGTAGAGCACTGCATCGGTATTGCAGAGGTCATGGATTCAAGTCCTGTACAGGCCCAAAGTAGATCGCTTCCATATTTTTTTCTCCGCAGTTCACATATATGATTTTCATATATTTACAGTCATTTATGCCAGTCAGTGAACAAGCTCCGGGCGTATATTGGTATTAATGTTAGAAGTTTTGTTATGGTGGCTTTTCAATTGACCTCAGTTTTCAAGCAGTAACAGTGTTTAGTTAAGTTAGTTTATCATAAAGAAAAGAAGCAACAAGAAAAGCGATACATTTTATTTACCATTATTTTTTTAAAAAGTTGGGACGGCTCTTATACATTTAAGCCTTCCACTTTATAGACAACATATTTTTTCATATTAGTCTCAAGCTCAAGCTGAAATTACCGTGCGTCAAACTACTCCAACAGTTTACAGAAAACTGATATACACAATAGATGTGCTATATTATCGTACTATGTGACGAATCTATCTATGACAACGAATCTTTCGCTTTTTTCTCTCCTCGTCTACATAGACAGAATTTAAGTTTAGCTTTGTCCACCACGATTTTTTCAGTCACTTCGGTAATCCTCTGAAAACTTGGTTGAAACGTTAAACTTATGGCGAGGGATCAGGATAACAGATGTAGTAACCTACGCATTGAAAACTGACTTAACTAACTCATGGGACCTATGATTTTTGATGTTATAAAAATATCGAGAAAAAGTTTAATTTTTGTTAAATACAAAAGCGCTTATGGTACAGTTGAACCTTTCCTTACGGACACCTCTGCAATACCGGCACCTCGCCAGTAAGTACGGCGGACAATTTTTTTTATATCCAGATCAAAATTCTGAAATATTCTCTCTGTAATAAGGAACCTTCCTGATAGAGACCCTCTCTAATAAGGACAACGAACCCTGAATCTCAGACAATCAGGGTCTTTTGATACTCAGAGGAAAGAAGCACTCGTGTGCCTGTTCATGTTTCTATAGACACTTCAATCTTGAGAGTTACACCGTATTGAACTTAATGAAACGGACATATTTCTTTTACGGACACTTTGCTTTGTCAATAAGGTTTTTGTATTACAGAGGTTCGTCCGCAGTGTTTTTGCCGCTGTATGTGTAAACAGTGAGGGTCTGATACAAGCTCGAAAATACAGAATGGAACGAGCTGGAACGACTGTTCAAAGAAAAAAAAGAAAAAAATTACTTTCTGTAACTTTTTAAACAGCACAGAATTATCTCAACAGTAAGACGTACCATCAGTAAATAATTGTTGTAAAGATATTATTATGCTGAGATTATGCGCTCTTACACCAAGAACAATTACAATCTTTTCTGCTCAACTGCTGGCTAACACCAATTAGTCACCTAGGCAATCTCGTTGCAACACTTTTTCGTCTCTGTTTTTGGAAAGTAAAGTAAAATGTCGAGGTCTTCGCGTCTTCTTTCGCGATCGATTATATGCGATAATGTCCATTGTGTCTTTTCAACACAAATTAGGAAAAGTAAATTTACAATGCCTACATATGACCAGATCGATGACCATGCGCATTGAAGAGCAGTCTAGGCGAAACTTCGATGAAAATTGTGACTCCGGGAGAGACTTGCAAACGAGAAAATAACATGCAATGAAATGATTAAAAATACAATGACTTTAAGTCAATCTCAACTTCAAGGGCGGTAAATAAGAAAAAATCATAAACATTCATTCTGAATCACTGCACGCTAACGAGACCAGTTAAAATTTACACAAATATGAAATAACAGATGTGTTTACAAAGGAAGTCATAGATCCTCAACTTAAAGTTTTTTTGAACTATTTAGCCCCTGGTTTAATCAGTCCCACAGTAGCGCATAGGACAACCTCGTGTTTTAAACAGTCTGTAGATAAAGTAGGATTCACAATTTTTAACTGAAATTTTTACTCTATGTTTGCAACCGGTGGAACGATCGCTATGGCAGACATCCCTGAGAACTTCACCATCTTCCACTGTAGGATGAACACCATCCAACCAACCTGACCATGTTGTACCACATCTGTATGCTGGCACACGCGTTGTTGGCATTTTTGTTCCAGCACCTCCCACAAAACGATACCATCCCTCAATGAGATTGATGTCACAAAAATTATCATTAAGGGTTGTTATGTAGTCATATTTTCTCTTAGACTCTGTCAGACTTGTGTAGTTGTAACAAGCATCGGCTAGAGAATCATATATAATTCAAAGAGGAAATATCAATGATAATCGTGTTTATCAAAGTTAGAACTTTCAATAATTAATTGCAGTTAAAGATTCTTAATGCTTTACAAGTATACCATGCACCTTTAATAGAAAAAAACAGGTAAATTTCTACCAACTTTGCAATTACATTTCCTTACCTACCACCTACAAATTTCTTCCCTATGATTTTCGTTTCTCTTTCCAAATGACGCACAAGTATAATATTTTTTTTATTTGGGCGATGACAGTTTCGAACTAAAGAGAGGACGTTTAGAGGAACTAGGAATTTGAATTCAAAGCTAAGGGTTCACCTCAAAAAGGCTTAAATAAGCTAACATGATCACCTTTCAATAACAAATTAGGCATTTGAGTGCCTCTCATGTTTGGTAGTTTTTGTTAGTATTGTCGCCAGAAGTAGCTCAGGATCAACTAATATCGCTGATCAAATCAAGGCTCACATTCAAAAAAATTAATCTCTCTGTCGGAAAACATGTCCTCCTCAATTATTTTCGTTACTGCTCTTATCACACAATGAAAACGAGACTGAAATCCGATTTCTACGTTTTAATGTTAAGAAATAATTACAAGCAGATGGAAAAATAAACAGACGAACAAAATGAATGATAATCAGACAGACAAACAAAAAGACAAACAGTCTAATAATAGGTATTATGACAGAGAAAGCATCGGACCAAGAGAAAGAGAGAGAAAGATGAAGAAACAGACAGAAAAATAGTGAGAAAGACTCCTTGAAACGGCGTTCACATGGGGCTAAATAATACTAGAGTAAACAGACCTTCGCATTTTATGCCATTCCAGAAATATCGAGTCTGACAGGTGCAGTTGAATGACCCTACAGTGTTTGTGCAATCGGCACCACCCATGGTGCAGTTATTATCAACCAATTTACACTCGTCAATATCTGAAAGTAACACGAGGACATTCTTAAGAGGTCTGGAGGAATGGGTGACATCAAAAGATTACATGGGCTTCTAAACATCTCCCCTTCATTTCTAACCTTCATTTAAACCATAAAATAAATGCCACATGCACAAGCAGTTAAAAGTTGAGGAATAGGGCTTATAGACCTTCTTGTGTTACGGCAGGAATGAGGCGGGGCCTGCATGTAGAATAGCTGATGGATAATGTTTTTCTTATTTGGTGATCATCAGTCAACACTTACCTTTGCACGTTATGCCATCTCCTGTGAATCCTTCTTTACATTTGCAGTCGTAGGATCCACGGGTATTTATACATTCAGCATTTGAATCACATTTGTTTTCTCCCAGACCACATTCATCAACGTCTTAAAGAATTCGAAAGGAACATGTAGAAATTTAATTACAGAGATTTCGAGACCACAGACTTCTAATGAAGCACAGTACAAAATGAGTCAGGGTCTGCGTATCTTTTATTTATTAGGGACTTAAAGAAAACCTTGACGACGACAGTAAAGAAAACGTAGCGAAACAAAAGATCTAATAAGCAAAGCAACTGTGCAGCACGTGCGTTATAAAAATTTGTACCTTTCTTAGCCACCTCATACAGAACAAAATCTTGAAATCACTTACTTTAACTTCCTCTAACCAATAAAGTCACTCTTTGAAAGAAGTCGCACCGTCAGGAACGGTAAACGCATCGAGCTACTGGCAGGGTTGCATTGCAGAGAGGGTTCATCGCGTTCTCCATTGCTAGAAGTGGCAATAAGGATATCCTCCTCCGGATAAACGCCTTTCGACCTATCCCCCACCCCTTCCTACTTCCCCCAATACTTCCTTCCCTAGTTTTCTCTCATAGTTCACCGCTGCTCTTTCTTCATCATCAATGAAAAATAGAAAAAGTGCATGAGGAGAATACTAAATAATTTATTTAAAACAATGGTCACCGACTTTCCTGATCGTTAAGTGACTACTAATACTTAGATATTGAACACGTAGATCTGCCTCACCTTTTGTGCAAACCGGCCTGGCAGATCGCATTACTCGGGCATGGCTTCTTTATGCAAGCGTTCTTTACAAAGAAGCAAAAAAGGACAAGTCAAGGCTTATCTACGCAATTACAAGGCGGGAAGGGAAGGGTAAGGAATACATTGACATAGTCATTCTGAGGGCGGATAAATGAAACAACGAGAGCGGTTTAAAATGACCATAAAGTGTTGGCAATACTTCCAGAAAACTTTAATATTGCATGCTTGTTTTACAATCAAATAAATTAAATGCACATGTACTTGCTTTGTGAATAAATCGGTCACAAGTGATTAAAAGCTAATGAAGGAAAGGCAAATAATTGAAATAAATTCGTAGATTAGCAATTAAAATTACAGCAGCTCAAGACTTGTGTTTTTTCCTTCCGGTGCTCAAACTGCGTTTACTAATACCATACTCTCCATATTCAAAGGGCAATCGAATTCAATCAAGGTTGCATTTGACTCATGCTTATAATTGCATCTTTGACGTTCGGTAAATATCGAAACTTCGGAGAGATAACGATAAGCGTTATTTTGTAAGCTACGTCTCAAAACCAATCGCGTTAATTGCAAACAATGATAATTGAAAGCACTTAACCTAACTGTCGTGTATGCCAACTGGGTGCTGGTCATTATGTTGGTTCCAAACCCGTGAAGGGAAGAATAAATAACTGTAAATTTATGAAAATCATATCTACGAACTGCGGACCAGCCCCCACATGGCTTGTTAGCTCAGTGGATAGAGCGCTGCACTGATATCGCAAAGGTCATGGGTTCAAATCCCGTACAAGCCTGAATTTTTTCAGCCTTTATTTTCACCACAGTTTAAGTAGTGTTCATTAATCCGAAGATGGCTTTCAAATTTTTTTCTTTAACCGCAGTTCACATATATGGTTTTTATATATTTACAGTCAAAATTAAAAAGATGTGAATAAACCAGTAAAAAGTTGAATTGTGACAAAGACATACGAATAGGCCAAAAGAAGACCTCTATTATCCTAATCGTTGCAGCTATAAACATACCTTGGATCCACGATAGGTGCTGTTTGGAAATGACACCAGATCACTCGGGTTTTCAAAATGTTTGAAAAATGTGTAGCGTTATTCATCTTGCATTTGGTGATCGAGGGCCGGGAGAATCATTGGATACTAATATATTATAGCTCACACAGTTGGGTTCCATAAAACACAATGCTCCACAGAAATCCTTTGCGACGTTGTCAACTTCTTTTATCTTGTGGTTAAGCAGCCGTTTTCCTCTAAATGCAAGGGCAGCACTGAACTCCAGTTGACGACATTGGTCTATAGAAACAAATAGTTCGCGTACGCTTTTAAAATCTCGCCTGTCTTGATCTTCTGCAATGTTTTTTTCGTGTACATTATAACAAGTAATAACACGATTTCCCCTGCAATTTGGTGTAATAAGTACTTGTAAATTTTTCAGACTACAAACTGCACTTGCCTTACGGGCTCGTGTAATTTTGTTGTCTTTGAAAAATATATATTCGTGCTTATTTACACTTAATTGCACTCGAAAGAGTTTACTGACATGTTTAGAGGGAGAAATTTATAGTTTTGTTGTGTTCTGTTTTCTTTTGTTTTTGTTTTTTATTTTCATAGACTTAAACAAGCAGGATTGCGACAGACATTGCATTAAAAAAGATTTGTTCCATTTTATAATTATCATGTGTGTCCTTAAAGTGCCCCCTTTTGTATCTGATGAGTTATGGGATAATTTTAGCTCGGGTTTTCAACTACTTCGCAGAAGTCGCCAAACTTTTGACATGGGGCTGATTTCAATTAAGGCATAAGTGTATTTTTTTTTGTAAATAATTGATAGGTGAAATTTCAGTTCTTTACCTGTCAAAGAGGAAAGATGCAAATTTTGTTATAGAATTGGAATTTTAAAACACGAAAAGTTAGTATCGAGACGAACAATTTAGGATCTAAGATCTAGGATGTAGATTGGAGAAAAATTTAGTGGGCAATTTTTATGAAAGACCCAGTGTTTTTCCAAGTTCATTATGTGAGTGTAGAATACAGATAATGATGATAAAAAGATGAGACAAAACTAAATTGGGTTATTTCTTTCGAGATAATCGTTTTCCTTTAGAATTCCAGTCTCTAGATAACTGAAGGATATTTTGTTGTTTAATCGAAACTAATTCCTTACCTGTTAATTTGAAGCCATAAAACGTTTAAATTTTTCTCAGAAGGAGCTATAAGTTCACGCGATAAAAAGGTTGTGTCGACATTTCGACTGTTTTTACAATTCCACATATTTGCTTCCGATGCCAATCGATAATTATTTTCAAAACGACAGTTAAACGATTAATAAGACTTTCGGGGGAGGTTTTTGAAATTTTCTACTTATTTATTTCGTTGTGTAAATATGCTGAGAGAAATATGGATGATTAAGCTTCACTTTAGCTCAATAAATTTTATAGTCATACTCATAATAATAGCGGCACGTAGGGAGTTTTTTCTTCAGCGTCAAAGCATACTAACAAAGTAAAGAGAGTGCAACATGAATTTGTGCCGAATTTATAGCCTAAACTTCATGATCCTTTCACCCCAACCGCCTGCTTAAAACAGCTTGCGTGAGGTAGATTCCATCTGTCTTTGAGGATTTACATCTCCTCATAATAGCTTTATAAACATTTTTACTCTCCTATAGGACTGGGAATGGGAATTAGGATGGGAATTTTTGTAATAGTCACAATAGAGCATTTGAAACGATTTACTTTCTTATATTCCCGCTTCAAACGCATTACAAATTAACAGTTTTAAAGACTTTCCCTGATATAAATAAAAAATCTACCCACCTTCTTTGCATTTCCCAGCACACATCAGAGAGCACAGCACAGTGAAGATACCAAGAGACAAGATGCGAGGCATCTTGCCAAACTGCTCCTGCAAAATTACCAAAATGTAAAATCGTGCACTGCCTTACTTGAATGTAAGACGCTTGTCGCGTGCAACTGCTGAAGACTCTGTGTGATGTACCGTGGAGACAATTGACGTTGATGAATTAGAGATCTATTTCCATCTGCGTAAATTACCTCTAGACATTGCATTAAATAATTTTTATGGTAGACATCAGACACCCTATGGAGATATTCTGACTTTTTTTCAGGCCTTCATTTCACTACTGCTTAAGTAGTGTTAAATATTGCGAAGGTCGCTTCCATGCTTATCTCTTTCACCGCAGTTCACATATATTATTTTTATGTATTTAGTCATTTATGTCAGTGTATATCAGTAAGCGAGCTGTGGGTGTACATTGGTATTAATGTTAGAAGTTTTATTATGGTGGCTTTTCAATTGATCCTCATTATTCAAGTAGTGCCGGTGTCGCAAGTCGCGAGTTTATATATAAGTATAGGTAATCAAATGATTTCGAGGGCAACTGGGAATAAATAAGCACGAATAAATTTTTTTTGAAAAATACAAGTGCTTATTTATTTCAAATTGCACGAGAAAAATCATGTGATTACGTATTGATAATATACATGAAAAAATACGAAATAGTTTCTCATAATTATGCAGAAGCAAAGCGCGCGTATCAAGTGCAAAAATAATTTATTCAAACCCTGCAAATAACATTGTGCGTTCGGTCAAAACAACCGCGCACGATCTAAACAATAAAATACAAAGATGTTTCAACATCTTTAAGGCGCAAAAAAGTTCAAAGTTCAGCTAAACATTTCAAGGAATGGTTCAGTCTGTGTCCGAATCACTTTCCATGAAATGAAATCGTCGTTTGCGAGGTTTAAATCGCTCGAACAAAGTGTTAAGCTGGGTCGGCTCGTAATTTTCGATTTCCTCGGCAATTCCTTTCTCTATTCCCCACTTTTTCCAAGCCGACAACCAAAAAGGGGTGCTTTTTACAGTGTTTTCGTTGTTAGAGCTGTTTTAAGCTACAAAATTGTTGTTTCCGTGGCGAAAGAAAACCTACTTAAAACTCCGGCCATTGTTTCGCTCGCAAATTTTCAGCGTGTTTAAATGTTGCGACATCCAAGGCTCGCATTTGATTGGCTATCTGAGTATCTTTGATTATTGGCCAATCAGAATGTCTGGTTTTTTACTCTTTTTACACTGAACCTGAAAACTGCATTTGTCTTAACCAATCAGAAGTGAGTAATTTTTCATGATGTATATTATTAATGAAGCAAAAAAGCACCGAGAAAAATGGTACATTTAATTTACGGCCATTTTCTAAACAGAACTTGAGATGGCTCGCAAACGTTTGCAGCACTGTTGCTACGATGAGTCATTTACCGCATTTTATTATACCCATTTTGAAATCACTGGTGGTCCCTGTAATCTGATTGGCTCTAATTAGCGCGATTTATTCACGAATCGCGCTCTTTTTTGCTTTAAATCACAACTTTTTCCCAGCAAACGAGGAGGCTATACCAAAAATATGACAATGAATCAGATTTTCAGGCTTGTTTAAAGTAACCAATCAAATTCCAGGAAAATGAAGGACAAAGAATGTCATGTGGCGAATTTTGCAACTTTTGTTTCCAAAACTCTTATGGATGAATTTAATTTCAAACCGGTTCAGTACTGCATAAATATAATATTTGAACTGACCAAGTCCTGTATTTAGGCGATTTCGAATGGATATAATAAAGTGGTAATTGAACCTCTTGTCGTGCAATTTGG
The DNA here is from genome assembly GCF_964200805.1 of Pocillopora damicornis. Lineage (NCBI taxonomy): Eukaryota > Metazoa > Cnidaria > Anthozoa > Scleractinia > Pocilloporidae > Pocillopora > Pocillopora damicornis. The sequence continues at coordinate 26,403,925 of NC_142670.1, read as the reverse complement.
TCTGAAATCATACTTGTGATTGCAAATCGAACTCGCGCTGCGCATTCGTTCAATTTTGAAATTACGCGTATGATTTTAGCCCGAATTGCCTTTCACTCAGTTCAATTACTATTATTTATTCTACTCTATATCAGTTTCTCTTAACCTTTTAATCCCTATGAGTGATTGACATCTTATTTCTCCTTACTTCCTGATATGGACCCTCTCTAATAAGGACAACGTACGCTGAATCTCAGACAATTATGGTCTCTTGATACTTAGAGAAAAGAAGCACGAATATGCCTGTTTATGTTTCTATAGACACTTCAATCTTAAGAGTTACATCTTACTGAACATGATAATGAAACGGACAAATTTTTATACTGACATTTTGCTTCGTCCTCAAGTTGTTTTGTAATACAGAGGTTCGACTGCAATGTTTTTGCCGCTGTAAGTGTGAATAGTTAGGGTCTAACACCAACCCGAAATTAAAGAAATGGAAAGAGAGAATATCGCAGTATTATTCGAAGGGAAAATTTACTTCTTGTAACTTTTTAAACAGCACAGAATCGCGCAGAATGTCTGGACATCGTTAATTATTCATCAGCACTGAAGCGGGAGAAATGAATGCACTCGCGCCTTGGAAAGCCTTTAATTAGAGAAGAAATGGCCGAGACTAGCGCAGCAGCGTTGATAAAATTCGCTTTTTCAATACAGTAAATATTTTGACATAATAAATTGTCAAAAACTGATTTCAATACGTTTTGATATAAAAAAATATCACAATCTTATTTTAGACCAAGTCAAAATGGGATTTGAATTAAGGAACCATAAATCCTTACCACAGAATACAATAAAAACGTTTATCGGATTAAACCAAACGAGGTTCCAAAATTTCTAAAATTTCAGGCCTGTACGGGATTTGATCTCATCCATATTCATTTCTTTCTCCGCAGTTCACATATATGATTTCTTATATTTACAGCCATTTATTCATCAACTCACGAGTCTATTTGGAACCAACATGATAACCAGCTCCCAGTTGGCTTATTAGCTCAGTTGGTAGAGCACTGCATCGGTATTGCAGAGGTCATGGATTCAAGTCCTGTACAGGCCCAAAGTAGATCGCTTCCATATTTTTTTCTCCACAGTTCACATATATGATTTTCATATATTTACAGTCATTTATGCCAGTCAGTGAACAAGCTCCGGGCGTATATTGGTATTAATGTTAGAAGTTTTGTTATGGTGGCTTTTCAATTGACCTCAGTTTTCAAGCAGTGACAGTATTGAGTTAAGTTAGTTTATAATAAAGAAATTTTATTTACCATTATTTTTTAAGAAGTTGCGATGGCTTGCAACCTTTTGCAGCACTGCTGCTGCAATGAGTCAACTACCACATTTGATTCTACTCTGTATCAGTTTCTCCTAACCTTTTAATCCCTAAGAGCAATTGACATATTCATTATTCCTACGTACAGTAACACCCTGAATCAAACGTTGAGGTCATGACAATAAAGTAAATGATCACTCATTAAGGTCATAAGAGAAGCTCTGAATTGTTGAACAAATTCTCCATCTAAGTACTACTGTCAATGTGTAGAGATCAATATCTATAGACAGTATCCATACCGATCCAATGATGTGAAAGGTTTAAGAATGATTCAATGTTCTTCAAACATAGTACACTTGTGTAAACAAGCTCGAATGTAAAAACGATTTCGGTTACTGCTAGATTTAGGGTACTTAGAAAGCGTAAAGTTAATCAGTATTCTATATGTCATTGAATTACCTGATAAATGTATAAAAGAAAAAAACTACCTTAATTTTGCTCTTATACATTTAAGCCTTCCACTTTATAGACAACATATTTTTTCATATTAGTTTCAAGCTCAAGCTGAAATTACCGTGCGTCAAACTACTCCAACAGTTTACAGAAAACTGATATACACAATAGATGTGCTATCTTATCGTACTATGTGACGAATCTATCTATGACAACGAATCTTTCGCTTTTTTCTCTCCTCGTCTACATAGACAGAATTTAAGTTTAGCTTTGTCCACCACGATTTTTTCAGTCACTTCGGTAATCCTCTGAAAACTTGGTTGAAACGTTAAACTTATGGCGAGGGATCAGGATAACAGATGTAGTAACCTACGCATTGAAACCTGACTTACCTAACTCATGGGACCTATGATTTTTGATGTTATAAAAATATCGAGAAAAAGTTTAATTTTTGTTGAATACAAAAGCGCTTATGGTACAGTTGAACCTTTCCTTACGGACACCTCTGCAATACCGGCACCTAGCCAGTAAGTACGGCGGACAATTTTTTATATCCAGATCAAAATTCTGAAATATTCTCTCTGTAATAAGGAACCTTCCTGATAGAGACCCTCTCTAATAAGGACAACGAACCCTGAATCTCAGACAATCAGGGTCTTTTGATACTCAGAGGAAAGAAGCACTCGTGTGCCTGTTCATGTTTCTATAGACACTTCAATCTTGAGAGTTACACCGTATTGAACTTAATGAAACGGACATATTTCTTTTACGGACACTTTGCTTTGTCAATAAGGTTTTTGTATTACAGAGGTTCGTCCGCAGTGTTTTTGCCGCTGTATGTGTAAACAGTGAGGGTCTGATACAAGCTCGAAAATACAGAATGGAACGAGCTGGAACGACTGTTCAAAGAAAAAAAAGAAAAAAATTACTTTCTGTAACTTTTTAAACAGCACAGAATTATCTCAACAGTAAGACGTACCATCAGTAAATAATTGTTGTAAAGATATTATTATGCTGAGATTATGCGCTCTTACACCAAGAACAATTACAATCTTTTCTGCTCAACTGCTGGCTAACACCAATTAGTCACCTAGGCAATCTCGTTGCAACACTTTTTCGTCTCTGTTTTTGGAAAGTAAAGTAAAATGTCGAGGTCTTCGCGTCTTCTTTCGCGATCGATTATATGCGATAATGTCCATTGTGTCTTTTCAACACAAATTAGGAAAAGTAAATTTACAATGCCTACATATGACCAGATCGATGACCATGCGCATTGAAGAGCAGTCTAGGCGAAACTTCGATGAAAATTGTGACTCCGGGAGAGACTTGCAAACGAGAAAATAACATGCAATGAAATGATTAAAAATACAATGACTTTAAGTCAATCTCAACTTCAAGGGCGGTAAATAAGAAAAAATCATAAACATTCATTCTGAATCACTGCACGCTAACGAGACCAGTTAAAATTTACACAAATATGAAATAACAGATGTGTTTACAAAGGAAGTCATAGATCCTCAACTTAAAGTTTTTTTGAACTATTTAGCCCCTGGTTTAATCAGTCCCACAGTAGCGCATAGGACAACCTCGTGTTTTAAACAGTCTGTAGATAAAGTAGGATTCACAATTTTTAACTGAAATTTTTACTCTATGTTTGCAACCGGTGAAACGATCGCTATGGCAGACATCCCTGAGAACTTCACCATCTTCCACTGTAGGATGAACACCATCCAACCAACCTGACCATGTTGTACCACATCTGTATGCTGGCACACGCGTTGTTGGCATTTTTGTTCCAGCACCTCCCACAAAACGATACCATCCCTCAATGAGATTGATGTCACAAAAATTATCATTAAGGGTTGTTTTGTAGTCATATTTTCTCTTAGACTCTGTCAGACTTGTGTAGTTGTAACAACCATCGGCTAGAGAATCATATATAATTCAAAGAGGGAATATTAATCATAATGGTGTTTATCAAAGTTAGAACTTTCAATAATTAATTGCAGTTAAAGATTCTTAATGCTTTACAAGTATACCATGCACCTTTAATAGAAAAAAAACAGGTAATTTTCTACCAACTTTGCAATTACATTTCCTTACCTACCACCTACAAATTTCTTCCCTATGATTTTCGTTTCTCTTTCCAAATGACGCACAAGTATAATATTTTTTTTATTTGGGCGATGACAGTTTCGAACTAAAGAGAGGACGTTTAGAGGAACTAGGAATTTGAATTCAAAGCTAAGGGTTCACCTCAAAAAGGCTTAAATAAGCTAACATGATCACCTTTCAATAACGAATTAGGTATTTGAGTGCCTCTCATGTTTGGTAGTTTTTGTTAGTATTGCCGCCAGAAGTAGCTCAGGATCAACTAATATCGCTGATCAAATCAAGGCTCACATTCAAAAAAATTAATCTCTCTGTCGGAAAACATGTCCTCCTCAATTATTTTCGTTACTGCTCTTATCACACAATGAAAATGAGACTGAAATCCGATTTCTACGTTTTAATGTTAAGAAAGAATTACAAGCAGATGGAAAAATAAATAGACGAACAAAATGAATGATAATCAGACAGACAAACAAAAAGACAAACAGTCTAATAATAGGTATTATGACAGAGAAAGCATCGGACCAAGAGAAAGAGAGAGAAAGATGAAGAAACAGACAGAAAAATAGTGCGAAAGACTCCTTGAAACGGCGTTCACATGGGGCTAAATAATACTAGAGTACACAAACCTTCGCATTTTATGCCATTCCAGAAATATCGAGTCTGACAGGTGCAGTTGAATGACCCTACAGTGTTTGTGCAATCGGCACCACCCATGGTGCAGTTATTATCAACCAATTTACACTCGTCAATATCTGAAAGTAACACGAGGACATTCTTAAGAGGTCTGGAGGAATGGGTGACATCAAAAGATTACATGGGCTTCTAAACATCTCCCCTTCATTTCTAACCTTCATTTAAACCATAAAATAAATGCCACATGCACAAGCAGTTAAAAGTTGAGGAATAGGGCTTATAGACCTTCTTGTGTTACGGCAGGAATGAGGCGGGGCCTGCATGTAGAATAGCTGATGGATAATGTTTTTCTTATTTGGTGATCATCAGTCAACACTTACCTTTGCACGTTATGCCATCTCCTGTGAATCCTTCTTTACATTTGCAGTCGTAGGATCCACGGGTATTTATACATTCAGCATTTGAATCACATTTGTTTTCTCCCAGACCACATTCATCAACGTCTTAAAGAAAGGAACATGTAGAAATTTAATTACAGAGATTTCGAGACCACAGACTTCTAATGAAGCACAGTACAAAATGAGTCAGGGTCTGCGTATCTTTTATTTATTAGGGACTTAAAGGAAACCTTGACGACGACAGTAAAGAAAACGTAGCGAAACAAAAGATCTAATAAGCAAAGCAACTGTGCAGCACGTGCCCTATAAAAATTTGTACCTTTCTTAGCCGCCTCATACAGAACAAAATCTTGAAATCACTTACTTTAACTTCCTCTAAGCAATAAAGTCACTCTTTGAAAGAAGTCGCACCGTCTGGAACGGTAAACGCATCGAGCTACTGGCAGGGTTGCATTGCAGAGAGGGTTCATCGCGTTCTCCATTGCTAGAAGCGGCAATAAGGATATCCTCCTCCGAATAAACGCCTTTCGACCTACCCCCCCCCCCCTACTTCCCCCAATACTTCCTTCCCTAGTTTTCTCTCATAGTTCACCGCTGCTCTTTCTTCATCATCAATGAAAAAATAGAAAAAGTGCATGAGGAGAGTACTAAATAATTTATTTAAAACAATGGTTACCGACTTTCCTAATCGTTAAGTGACTACTAATACTTAGACATTGAACACGTATATCTGCCTCACCTTCTGTGCAATCTTCACCTGTGTAACCCGGTAAGCAGACACATCTATACCCCTCACTGGAAAAACCGGCCTGGCAGATCGCATTACTCGGGCATGGCTTCTTTATACAAGCGTTCTTTACAAAGAAGTAAAAAAGGACAAGTCAAGGCTTATCTACGCAATTACAAGGCGGGGAGGGAAGGGTAAGGAGGTACATTGACATAGCCATTCTGAGGGTGGATAAATGAAACAACTAGAGCGGTTTAAAATGATCATCGAGTGTTGGCAATACTTCCAGGAAACTTTAATATTGCATGCTTTTTTTACAATAAAATAAATTAAATGTACATGTACTTTGTGAATAAATCGGTCACAAATGATTAAAAGCTAATGAAGGAAAGGCAAATAATTGAAATAAATTCGTAGATTAGCAATTAAATTACAGCAGCCCAAAACTTGTGTTTTTTTTTCATCCGGCGCTCAAACTGCGTTTACTAAGACCATACTCTCCATATTCAAAGGGCAATCAAATTCAATCAAGGTTCCAATTGACTCATGCTTATAATTGTATCTTTGACTTTCGGCAAATATCGAAACTTCGGTCAGATAACGATAAGCGTTATTTTGTAAGCTACGTCTCAGAACCAATCGCGTTAATTGCAAACAATGATAATTGAAAGCACTTAACTTAACTGTCGTGTATGCCAACTGGGTGCTGGTCATTATGTTGGTTCCAAATTAACCCGTGAAGGGAAGAATAAATAACTGTAAATTTATGAAAATCATATCTATGAACTGCGGACCAGCTCCCACATGGCTTGTTACCTCAGTGGATGGAGCGCTGCACCGATATCGCAAAGGTCATGGGTTCAAATTCCGTACAAGCCTGAATTTTTTTCAGGCCTTATTTTCACTACAGTTTAAGTAGTGTTCATTAAAGCGAAGATCGCTTTCAAATTTTTTTTCTTTAACCGTAGTTCACATATATGGTTTTTATATATTTACAGTCAAAATTAAAAAGATGTGAATAAACCAGTAAAAAGTTGAATTGTAACAAAGACATAAGGGTTGTCCAAAAGAAGACCTCTGTTATCCTAATCATTGCAGCTATAAACACACCTTGGATCCACGATAGATGCTGTTTGGAAATGACACCAGATCACTCGGATGTTCAAAATGTGTAGCGTTATTCATCTCGCATTTGGTGATCGAGGGAGAATCATTGGATACTAATATATTATAGCTCACACAGTTGGGTTCCATAAAACACAATGCTCCACAGAAGTCCTTTGCAACGTTGTCAACTTCTTTTATCTTGTGGTTAAGCAGCCGTTTTCCTCTAAATGCAAGGGCAGCACTGAACTCCAATTGACGACATTGGTCTATAGAAAAGAATGATATTTTCCGATAGGAAGAACATAATACCACTGGTTACAAGGGAATGCTCTATTTGACAGACACTGGATCTAGTAGTAAAGGTAAATAATAGGGAAGGGATGGAGGTAGAGAAATTGGTAAAGGAAACTGCAGTCAATGTCATACAAAAAGTGTACGAATTTAAATCAACGAAAAAACCGTAACATGAGGTTTCGATTATATCCTGTTATCATTGTCAAAATTGAAAGAGATTGGCATAATTGATGTACTATGTGTAAATATGTATAGAAATGCTAAGGTACATAATTGATTTCTTCAATGAGAACAAAGCTTAAAAGTGAGCTTTGTATTCATACAAACAATTTCACACGAATGGAGTCTGAGTAAGTGTTACAAATAAATAACTTTATTAATAATGTACATGAAAAAAATACGTGCTTCTGATTGGCTGAAAACGAGTACATTCTTATGTAACACGACCGCAACGTTATAACGCAGGTGCATAGTTGTAACACGAGGGCAAAATACAAATAGTTCGCGCACGCTTTTAAAATTTCGTCTGTCTTGACCTTCTGCGATGTTTTTTCGATGTACATTGTAACAAGTTATAACATGATTCCCCCTGCAATTTGACATTGAATTGGTAAAGTTAACCTAGAATCAATCAAAACTACAAGCCATGACTGAATACTACGATATTGAATAATGTTCTGTAAGGTTAATGTCTGCTCTTTTCTTTTCATAAGGAGGATCTGGAATATAAGATAGTCGAGCTTTCTAGGGCACTTCTTTAGAATTGCGAAATTCTCACTAGGTTCGCTGTTCTTAGATTGTGTTGTACGTACCACTATGCAGTGTGTTGTCTTGGAAGTGGCTGCAGGTGTAACCTGTATGGTTTCCCAGGAGAGGCTTAGAGCTTTCTGTTTTGTCTTCTTTTCAAATAAATATCGAAACTTATCACATCGAAAGAGTTTATTGATATGTTTAGGGGGAGAAATTTATAGTTTTGTTGTGTTCTGTTTTCTTTTTTTGTTTTTGTTTTTATTTTCAGAGACTTAAACAAGTAGGATTGCGACAGACGTTGCCTTGAAAAAGTTTCGTTTCATTTTATAATTTTCACGTTTGTCCTTAAAGCGTCGCCTATTGTATCTGATGAGTTATGGGATAATTTGAGCTCGTGTTTTCAACTACTTCGCAGAAGTCGCCCAAGTTTTGACATGGGGCTGATTTCAATTAAGGCATAAGTGTATTTATTTTGTAAATAATTGATAGGTGATATTTCAGTTCTGTACCTGTCAAAGAGGAAAGATGCAAATTTTGTTGAAAAATTGGCATTTCAAAACACGAAAAGTTAGTATCGAGACGAACAATTTAGGATCTAGGTTGTAAATTGGAGAAAATTTTAGTGGGCAGCTTTCATGAAAGTCCCGGTGTTTTTCCAAGTTCATTATGTCAGTGTAGAATACAGACAATGATGATAAAAAGATGAGACAAAACTAAATTCGGCTATTTCTTTCGAGATGATTGTGTTCCTTTTGAATTCCATTCATAAGATAACTAAAGGATATTAAGTTGTTTTATCGAAGCTAATTCCTTACCCGTGAATTTGAAGCCATAAAACAATTAAATTTCTTTCAGAAGGAGCTATCTCCAAATTTAGATTGAGGTGTATTCGACGGAAGTTCACTCGATAAAAAGGTTGTGTCGACATTTCGACCGTTTTTACGATTCTACATATTTGATTCTGATGTTAATCGATAATCATTTTTAAAGCGACAGTTAAAGGACTAATTAGATGTTCGGGGGAGGTTTTTGAAAATTCTACTTATATATTTCGTTTTGTAAATATGCTGAGAGAAAAATGGATGATTAAGCTTCACTTTAGCTGACTAAATTCATAGTCATACTCATGAAAATAACGGCACGTACGGAGTTTTTTCTTCAGCGTCAAAGCATACCAACAAATTAAAGAGAGTGCAACACGAATTTGCGCCGAATTTATAGCCTAAACTTCATGATCCTTTCATCCCAACCGCCTGCTTAAAAAAACTTGCGTGAGGTAGATCCCACCTGTCTTTGAAGATTAACGTCTCCTCATAATAGCTCTATAAACATTATACTCTCCTGTAAGAAAGTAGAACATTTTGAAAAACCTTGCAATTTTTGTAATGGTCACAATAGAACACTCGCAATGAATTTTTTTGTTCATTCCCGCTTCCAACACATAATAAAATAACAGTTTTAAAAACTTTCTCCTTATACTGATTAAAAAATCTACCCACCTTCTTTGCAGTTCATAGCACACATCAGAGAGCACAGCATAATGAAGGTACCGAGAGACACGATGCGAGACATGTTGCAAAACTACTCCCGCCAAATTACCAAAATGTAAGATTGTGCACCGCGTTACTTGCATGCAAGACGCTTCTCGCCTGGAGCTCCTGAAGACTCAGTGTGATGTGCCACGGAGACAATTAACGTTCATGAATTAGAGATCTATTTCCATCTACGTAAATTAACTTTAGGCATTGCATTAAGTAATTGTTATGATAGACGTCAGACACCTTATTGAGATATTCTGACTTTTTTCGGGCCTTAATTTCACTACTGCTTAAGTAGTGTTCAATATTTCGAAGGTCGCTTGCATATTTATCAATTTCACCGCAGTTCACATATATGATTTTCATATATTTAGTCATTTATGTCAGTGTCTATCAGTAAGCAAGCTGTGGGTGTATATTGGTATTAATGTTAATGTTGCAAGAAAAGTTAGAATATAAATGAAGAAAAAAAGCATCAAGAAAAACGATGCATCTAATTTACCGTCATTTTGTAAACAGAACTTGAGATCAATGAAAACTACAAGCCATGACTGAATACTACGATATCGAGTATGTTCTGTGAGGTTACTTTCTTGTCTGTTCTTTTTTAATAAGGAGGATCTCGAATATAAGATATTCGAGCTTTCTAGGGCACTTCTTTAGAATTGCGAAATTCTCACGAGGTTTGCTGTTCTTAGATTGTGTTGTATGTACCACATTGAAGTATATTGTTTTTGAAGTGGCTGCAGGTGTAACCTGTATGGTTTCCCAGGAGAGGTTTAAAGCTTCCTGTTTTGTCTTCTATTTAAATAAATATCGACACTTATCCTATTGAAAGAGTTTATTTATATGTTTGCGGGGTGAAATTTATAATTTTGTTTTTGTTATGTTTTGTTTTGTTTTAGTTTTTATTTTCGGAGACTTTTGCCTTTTGTATCTCAGTGATGAGTTATGGGATCATTTAAGCTCGTGTTTTCAACTACTTCGCAGAAGTCAACAAAGTTTTGGGGTTGATTTTAATTTAAGCATAAGTGTATTTGTTTTGAAAATAATTGATAGGTGAATTTTCAATTCTGTACCTGTCAAATTGGAAAGATGCAAATTTTGTTGAAGAATTGGCATTTCAAGACACGAAAATTTAGTATCGAGACGAGCAATTTAGGATCTAGGATGTAGATTGGAGAAAAATTTAGTGGGCAACTTTCATAAAAGGCCCAGTGTTTTTCCAAGTTCATTATGTCAGTGCAGAATACAGAATTCCAGTCTCTAAATAACTGAAAGTTATTTCGTTGTTTAATCGAAACTTATTCTTTACCCACAAATTTGAAGCCATAAAACGTTTAAATTTTTTTCAGAAGGAGCTATTTCTATATTTAGATTTAAGTGTATTCGACGGAAGTTCACGCGATAAAAAGATCGTGTCGACATTTACATATTTGCTTCTGATCCTAATCGAAAATCATTTTCAAAACAACAGTTAAAGGACTAATTAGAAGTCCGGGGGCGGTTTTTGAAATTTTATATTTATTTAATTATTTCGTTGTGTAAATATGCTGAGAGAACAATGGATGATTAAGCTTCACTTTAGCTGACTAAATTCTAAATTCATAGTCATACTATGAAATTTTGTGAGCGGCACCTAGGGAGTTTTTTCTTCAGCGTCAAAGCATACTAACAAAATTAAAAAGAGTGCAACATGAATTTGTACCGAAATTATAGCTTAAACCTCATGATCCTTTTATCCCAACTGCCTGCCTAAAATCCCACCTGTCTTTTAGGAGATTTACATATCCTCATAATAGCTTTATAAACATTTTACTCTCCTATTAGAAGGTAGAACATTTTGAAAACTTGGGAATTTTGGTGATAGTAACAATAGAGCATTGGAAGTGAATTACTCTCGTTTATTCCTGCTTCAAACGCATTATAAATTTGCAGTTTTAAAAATTTTCCCTGATATTAATAAAAAAATCTACCCATCTTCTTTACATTTCACAACACACATCAGAGAGCACAGCACAGTGAAGGTACCAAGAAACAAGATGCCAGACATGTTGCCAAACTGCTCCTGCAAAATAACCAAAGTGTAAAATTGTGCACCGCGTGACTAGAATGTAAGACGCTTCTCACCTGGAAAAAGACTCTGTGTGATGTACCACGGAGACAATTCACGTTTATGGATTAGAGATCTATTTCCATCTGCGAATTGTTCAGTCCGTGTCCGAGTCACTTTCGATTAAATGAAATCGTCGTTTGCGAGGTTTAACCATGTTTGTTTTTAATTTCGGCGTAGAATCGCTCGAGCAGAGTGTTTTAATTGTGCTCCTAATTTTCGATTTCCTTGGCAATTCCCTCCTCTAATCACCACTTTTTCCGAGCCGACAAACAAATTGCGGTTGTAACTTATTTTCAGTCGAAATAAGTTCGTCAAGCTCAAGTATTTGCTGAAATTACCGTTCGTCTTAAAATTATACATCAAACTACTCCAACCGTTTACGGAAAACTGATATACACAATTGGGGTTGCTACCTTATTGTGCAATGTAAATCTCAACGAATCTTTCACATTTTGCTCTCCTCATCTGACAGAATATAAGTTTAGGTTTGTTTAGCAGCGTTGATAAAATTCGCTTTTTCAATACAGTAAATATGTTTTTACACAATAAATTGTCAAAAACTTATTTCACACTAAGCCAAAATGTGTTTTGAAACAAGGAACCATAAATTCTTAACCAGAGTATAGTAGCAGTAGCAAACCTTTATTTAACTAGGGTAATCCATTCAGAATACTTAAAAGTATATCTGTTATCAATAGGAGCCCTAGATTAAAACTAATGAAAAGTTCAAAATAAGTAATAAGAAACTAAGTAACTATGAGTTAATAATAGTACAGTACAACAATTAAAATTAATTCTTATTTACTAAATAATTATTATGCACAACTGAGCCATTATAATTATAATATAATCATACATTCTTACTGCAGGTAAGTATATAAAATTGCTTCTTCTTGTTTCTCTTAAAATAACTTCCTTATTCAACTTAAAATAATTCTTTTAAAACTGTGGTACATTATTTTTTAAACACCTCTTCACTAAACCTAAAATATGAGCGTTACGGCGATCTTCTAAACTCTGAAATTTAAGATAGTCGGTGGATGTTGTACCACATTTAGATTTAACCATAATTTTCGAGGCCCGCCGTTGCAAAGATTCAAAACTTTCCATATCTGCTTTATTGCAGCCGGACCAAACAACATCGCAATAATCAAAAATGGGCAAAATTAATGAATTATACATCTCGAAAGCTGCATGTATAGTGATATTCCTTCTGAGGCGCCAACTCTTTTAGCAACCTTAGAAATAACATAACGAACATGGTCTTTCCACGTAAGACTATCGTCAAGAACGATGCCTAAATACTTAAAATCATAAACTCTATTAATTTCATAATCACCTATTTTGATAACTACTGTCAGTAGCTTTAGAAAGCCTAGCATCAGTTCCAAAAATTACAAATTCTGTTTTTCTTTTGTTGATAAAAGAAAATTACTGAGAGTCCATTTATTCACTTCATCTAGTTCGGCATTCAAAGTTTCCTCCAAGATTTTAATGTCCTTGTGGGCTGCAAAAACAACCGCATCATCAGCGTATAATAATATATTACATTTGCTGATAGCAGTAGGTAAATCATTGATGAACAGCACAAACAACAATGGTCCAAGGATTGAACCTTGCAGCACACCAAAAGCAACATCACAAGGGTCTGACAGAGTACTTTGGACTGTCACCACTTGTCGTCTATCGGTTAGGTAATCCCTAAACCTTCCAAGCTCTTTTCCAGTGACTCCATATCCCATAGTGAGTTTCTCCAGTAGCAGGTCATGGTCCACTGTGGCGAACGCTTTCCGCAAATCGATGAAAACTGCTCCAGTTAGTAGACCCTGATCCATACTGCGCCTTGTGCTGTTAGTGAATGATAAGACAGCCAAATCAGTAGAGTGGCCCTTGCGGAAGCCACATTGGTAGGGACCCAATAACTTTTCTCTAGCCAGAAAATCATATAACTGCGTGTGAACTACTCTTTCCAGAACCTTGGATATGGTCGGTAGTACAGATATCGGTCGATAATTATCCATGTCATTTGATTTGCCATTCTTGAAAAAAGGATTTACACGTGCCCATTTCCATTCAGAGGGGAAGTATCCATAAATCAAAGAAGCATTAATAAGAGTATCAATAAATAATATTAATAGTAAATATGTTTTTACATGAGAAATTATCAAAAACTTAATTTAGACTAAGCCAAAATGTGTTTTGAATTAAGGAACCATAAATCCTTACCACAGAATACAGTATATATGTTTATCGGATCAAACCAAATGAGGTTCCATCTAGGAAACGAACAATTCTTCAACTAAAATAGAATAGTTTCAGAAAAGATAAAAATTGTGTAGCTACATAAAACTATAAAGGATTCGCACCTGATATGTATAAGATTCCTGATTTCTCCACAGGCGGCCCAAGCTCCAGCTATGAGATGATCATCTTCCAAGTTACAGTGGGGTCCCGGGCGAGGCTCCGTTTAAAAAGGAGGCAAGGTTACCTAGCTGGTTTTCAACGGTCGTGTGTCAAGGTTGATGTGAACGCGGGCTGTTAGAAACCTCTAAACTGGAAATTTGTGAAGCAAACTGCGGCTTAGCGTCGGTTACAAGGGGAAGATTGAGTTTGTAGTGAATTGAAATGAAACTTCAGTATATGTGCTTGGATTCTGCGTTGGATTTGTGGCCGCCCGGTCATTTTGAGCTTGGATTTTTCGCTTCTCGGATCAGGCGTTTGGAAATGGAGTGTTCAGCCTTGGGCTTTTCTTATGAACGTTGAAAACCTCGAAATGGACAACTCGTTAAAATGCGTTCTTTTCATCAAAGTAAGCAGTCAGATAACAAGCGATACGCTGTGGAAGTAAGGTGAGATTTTTTTTTGAGAATTTGACGTATTTTTTTTATTCCTTAGAGCGGTCGTAAATATTCCCATACAAACTCTTATAATTCCGCCATGACTGTTATTGCGCAAGATGATCATCTCAAGATCTTTCTTGAAAAGACTTAAAATCTTTCCAAGTGTATACATGGCTAGAAATCGAGGTCAGTCAGCGGCTGATGTTGCGGACGCAACACGAGCTGCGTTTCACCTTACTGCGTCTACGCATCCCACTAAAATCAAATATCAAAAGATGTCGGAAATTACCTTTTACAAAAGCGCTCGATAGATAAATCCCCAACTTCCATTTTAAAAATGAATCAAATAGAGGTGTATCAGACATTTTGCAGCGCTGATAACTTCTTTATTATTTTCTTTCCGAGATATTGCTTGAGAAGCTGTTAAAATCTTGTCCAAGTAAGAAGCTTACTATTTTGTTTTTCAAGTCAAATTATTTTCGCGCCAATGCTGCAATCTATGTCAATCTTTGAGCCTCCAGTAGCTGCCCTGTAGCCGTATTGTCCATAAAATGCTAGGTTACCATGTTTTTACAAAATGGCGATCGAAGAGTTCTTTGATATGTTTTCAGATCTTATAATTTTAGTTTTTGAGTCAACGTCTCTACTGGGAACAAGACCCATAAGAAAAAAAATTTTTTGGACTTTTGGAAGTCGTTTGGCAGCGTGGATTCACACTTTTATGACTTCAAATAGCCTTCAATTAGAAGAGATCGAACAAACGTGGGAAATTGATAAAACAACCCTTGTTGTGGCTGCAGGAGAAGCTTTAGCTGACCAACATAAGCCATTTTAAGACACTTAGGGCACCAAAAATGTTTAAAGTTTCTTCGACTGGGGCAGATCGTAGCGAAATCATAAGAGTTTGAGAACGGAGGTGAGTGATCTGGACACTCTTCTGATATATTTCAGACGAGGGCATTTTTAGTACACGCTTCCAGAAAATTACTGTGTCTGATTTTCAAAATTTTCCCACAGAAAGCCTTATGCAGCCGCCATATTTAAACTCCGTAATTTGTCTTTTATGCGCATGCTTAGCCGCCATGATGTCTTCGATTTCTAGCCATGATCCTTGTTTATAACATAGATAACAACCCGATCAGCGGTAGATGGGCAATATTGCGCATGATTGCGGTGAGAAAACGCTGGCTCATGTTGGCCCAGACTAGGGGTGGGTTGTATTGAATAATCATAAGAAATAATTGGAAATAACTTGTCAACCGATTGGGATGGAAAAAGGAGATAGAAAATCGCAGATTTTAATCATTCACAAGACAACTCGCAGACAAAGACTTTCTTTGATTTGGTGGCTTCTAAAGAAGCTGTTTATTTTTTTTTTCCTGAGATGAAACACCTCAAAGGGTTAATAATGGCTTTTAATATATGAAAATCATGCATGTGAAGAAACGAATATAGAGTCGATCTTCGCAGTTATGAACTGATACTTGAAAAATGGCCTGAAAAAAAATTCAGGCCCGTACGGAATTTGAACCCTGGACTTCTGCCATACTGGTGCAGCGCTGTACCAACTGAGGTAACGAGCCATCTGGGAGTTGGTCATTATGTTGGATCCAAATAAACCTCCCAAGGCTGTGAATATGTGAAAATCATATATGTGCACTGCAGTTGAAGAAACGAATATAGAATTGATCCTCGCAGTTATGATTTCCATATATTTACAGCCATTATTCACCACTTGGAAGGTCTATTGACCAGCTCCCAGTTCGCTTGTAGGCTCAGTTGGTAGAGCGCTGCACTGGTATAGCAGAGGTCACAGGTTCAAATCCCGTACGGGTCTGACTTTTCTCAGGCCCTACTTTCAAAAATTCTGGAAGCGTTCTCTTTATCAGTAAAAACTTTGACTTTTTTACGCCTTACAGAAACAGCTTAGGATTGAATGACGTAGAAATTGGCCTTGAGTTTCCTGAAAGTCGAACTTTGCTGGCTCTCGAACGGAGTAAACATACCAATGACAGGCTGATCGTTAAACCTAACTTGGAAACCGCCGAAAGCATAGTCGCAAAAAATAACTACTCCGGGGAAGAACTTTGGCTGAATCCCATAACCGTCAAAGGCCTCAATATTAAGAAACCAGAAACGCAACCCCTTCAATAGAGGAACAGAAATAGGAAATGTACAGTCCCAGCCAGCTTGGATAGTAGAATGAATCTGCCAGGTAAACAGACTAGCGATGAGATCGACTGTTACAAATAACGAGTTGATGAAACCGGATACCTGAGCGAGATCTCTAAAAGTAACGGTTCGCGACGAAATAATGAAATCTAGATCGCTCTTAAGCTAGGCGATTTTCATAAGAGGAACTCCAAACTGCATCGCAATTGTGTCAGTAACAAAGCCCAACCACTGTCCGACTTGCATAGGCTCCAACTTAGACTTTTCCTTGTTCAATTTTAAGCCACACAACTTCAAGTCCTTTTGATGGACCCAACTAGCTGCAAGCGCGAAACCCTCTCCGGAAGCCCCGAGATACCGTCATCCAAATAGAGAAAATAACAGTGGCCCATCGAACGCCAACGCTTAACTAAAGGCCTTAGCAACTTCGTAAACAAAAACAAGTAGAACTCAAAGCGAATGGAAGGACCCTGAAAGTGAAAAAACGAACCTTGCCGCTACAGGGCAAGGAAAACCCTAGGAACCTCTGAACCCCGGAGTCAAGGTCCCTGGTGAAAAACCAACATTTCTGCTCCAAAACATTGGAAAGACTATGTAAATTCTCGTACTTAAATGAATGCCTTAAAAGGCACGGGTTAACATGCCGGAGGTCAATCACCGGCCTTAACTTTTTACCCTAAGCTACTGTCAACGGATTCACACGGTAAGGTGGCTCTAAACGCTCCTCGATGCAACCAGCCGCCAACAGCTTGACAACAGTTTCCTCAACATAGCTGGGAAGGAGTTCGGCTGAACGATTATTCGTAATAAACCATGGGTCAGGGACTCTAATCAAAGCTTATAACCCTCAGAAATCACATCAAGCACAAAACGGGGAGGCAGCAATGGCAGACTCCCAATGACTAACACACTGTTTCAGGCGGCCTTTCACACCAAGGGAGCCCTTGGTGTGAAACCATTCACCATTCGCCAAAATTGAAAGGGAACTGAACAGTAGACTCCTCGATCTCAAACCACAAAACAAGATAGACGAAATAGTCTACCAAACACTCCGCTCTACAGACGGTTCTCCGCCTGCCATCCGGGGTGCCATTAAACACCACAAACCAGGATTCCCTCTTCGACCGATTGTATCGAGCATTGGGTCTGCCCTTTACAACACATCCAAATTTCTCTCTGACATCCTATCGCCGATTCAGAACCTCAATGGCTATTCTGTCCTTAACTCTTCACAGTTTGCCAAAGAAGTAGCCAATACGGAAATTTCTGATGATGAAGTTATGGTGTCATTCGACGTTGTGTCGCTTTTCACAGCTACCCCTGTCAACAAAGCGTGTGATTATATTCGCAACAAGTTGAACAATGACAGTACTTTACAATCTAGAATAAGCCTTACTACTACCGATGACATCATTTCTTTATTGGACTTCACTCTCTCCAACAACTATTTTGTTTACAATAGCTGTATATACAAGCAAGTCCACGGATGTGCCATGGGCAGCCCTGTAAGCCCTATCGTCGCTAATCTTTGCATGGAGGTGGTTGAAGAATTAGCCATCAATACCTCTACAGTTGCACCAAGGGTTTGGAAACGATATGTTGACGACAGCTTTGTTATCATCAAGAAAGATGCTGTCTCCTCCTTCCATGACGCCTTAAACTCCATTGATCCCAAAATCGCTTTTACATTCGAAGAAGAAAACAATGGTCAAATCTCTTTCCTGGACACGCTTGTTTCCAGGAAAAATAGTGTTACTAGCATAGATGTTTACAGGAAGCCGACACACACAGATAGATATCTGGATTTTTCTTCACATCATGAATTAAAACATAAAGTCGGTGCGGCCTTGACCCTTCTATTCCGTGCAGCCAACCTTCCGAGCACCATTGAAGGTAAAAGACGCGAGACTAGCCACGTTACCGACGCCTTAAAAGCTAATGGCTACCCATCAATAGTTATTTCCAACATTTTAAAAAAGAAGTCAGCTCCGACAACTCCTCCACCAGAAGAGTTAGAGTCCATGTTCTTCAAATGGGCCCATCCATCAGACACATCTCTGGGTTTCGCTTGTCTTCCCTACATCAGCGGCCTGACTGAGCCCCTTACCAGATTACTTCGTAAAAATGACATTCGTGTGGCTAGCAAACCGGCTAAAACCCTGCAACAAGAAATCCCGTCACCTAAGTTTAGGCAGCCCTTAGATCTACAATGCAATGTTGTCTACAAAATTCCGTGCTCTGACTGCTGTTGGAGTTATGTAGGAGAAACTGGCAGATGCTTTAAAACCCGAAGAAAAGAACATCAACGAAATCTTAAAAACTATACGAGTGGCTCGAACATTGCCAACCATGCGTGGGAAAACAATCACGCGATTGACTTTGAGGGCGCTACCGTGATAGACAAAGGCAATTACCGCGTTCGAAAAGCACTAGAATCTTGGCATACCGCAAAAACTGTCGGCGCAGACAATAATTCTAAACCGTTACCAAGACAATATTCTATCTTATTGTAATTTGATTTTGTTTTATTGTCCATTTTTGAACTTTTCATACTTCTATTGTATTTTTTAGTTTTATCTTTTTCACACCCTCCCCTGTATATATTTCCATTCACGCGCTTATTCTTTACATTCGTTAAAGGCTATAGTACAATAGCCGAAAGCTCATATTTTAAAACCTTTTTAACCAGAGAACGTTTTTTGCCTTTTTACTATGTCATATCCTGGTTACAGTTCAATTTTTAAAAGAAACATTAGCGAAAACAGGAAAAGTAAACTAAATCAGTGCTGGTAACACGCTGAGAGAAAAAAAATACAAAACCACTTATGTTACAGTTGAACCTTTTCCTTGCGAACACCTCTGCAATACCGACACCTCGCCAACAAGAACGGCGGACAATCTTGTATATCTAGATCAAATTCTGCTATATTCTCTTCATTAATAAGGAACCTTACTGATATAGAGGACAATAAGGACAACGCACCCTGAGCGTCATACAATTATGGTCTATTTATACTCGGAGAAAAGAAGCACTCGTGTGCCTGCTCATGTTCCTATGGACACTTCAATCTTGAGAGTTACACCATATTGAACTTAATGAAACGGACATATCCCTTATACGGACAATTTGCTTTGTCAATAAGGTTTTTGTATTACAGAACTTCGTCTGCAGTGTTTTTGCCGCTGTATATGTAAACAGTTAGGGTCCGATACAAGCTCGAAAATAAAGAAATGGAACGAGCAGTTATCGAACCATTATTCAAAGAGAAGATTTACTTTCTGTAACTTTTTAAACAGCACAGAATTATCTCGACATTAAGACGCACTATCAGTAAATAATTGTTGTAAGGATATTATTATGCTGAGATTATGCGCCCTTACACCAAAAACAATTACAATCTTTTCCACTCAAGTGCTGGTTAACACCAATTTGTCACCCAGGCAATCTCGTTGCAACACTTGGTCTCCGATTTTTGAAAGTAACTAAAATGTCGAGGTCTTCGCGTCTTCTTCCGCGATCGATTATATTCGATAATGTCCATCATGTCTTTTCGACACAAATTAGGAAAAGTAAATTTTAAATGCCTGCATATGACCAGATCGATAACCATGCACAATGAAAAAAAAATTGACCATGGGACAGGCTTGCAAACGAGAAAATGACATGTAAAGAAATGATAAAAACTACAATGCCTTTAGTCAATCTCAACTTGAAGAGCGGTAAATAAGAGAAAATCGTAAACATTCATTCTGAATCACTGCACGTTCACAAGACCAGTTATAAAATTACAATTGTATTTACAAATGAATTAATAAATCCTTCACATTCAATTTCTTTTTTTTTTCAACTTTTTAGCCCCTCATTAATTAGTCCCACAGTAGCGCGAACTGCATTGTGGTGTTTCATGGAGATAGTAGATATAGAAGGATCCACAGTTTTTCACTAAAATATTTCTCTTGCCTGTGCAACCTGTGTTACGATCACTAAAGCAGACCTCTCTTTTTACTTCACCATCCTCCAATGTAGGATGAGCACCTTTCAACCAACCTGACCAGCCTGTACCACATCTGTATGCTGGCACACGCTCTGTTGGCATTTTTGTTCCAGCAGCTCCCTCAAAACAATACCATCCCTCAGATAGCTTGCTGTCACACTGTTCACTTCCCTGGGGTGTACCGTAACTGCTCTTTCTGTTACCGTCGTTCAGAATTGAGTAGTTATAACAACCGTCGGCTGGAAAGTTAATTGCAATTCAAAAAGGAAATGATAATCACATGGTTTAAATCTGACCTTGATTGCATCATCATTCATTGTCAGGATTATTCACGCATTATTACCATCCTTTTTTAATATAAGCAGGCACTTGACACATTACAGCGACGATGTTGTGTAAAAACACACGGAAAATGTTGAACCAGCTCGGCATTGACTTTCCATTAACTTCTTTCTTCAAATAAAAGATTCGCTATAGGAGTGCCAGTCCGCTAAATTATTTTTTACAACGAGCTAGAATCCTGCCACCCTTGTATTAAGGCACACTAAAATCGAAAATGACTTTTGGCAATGACCCATATGTAGATTAGGGTATTTAAAAGAGGGCGAAACGGGGAAATCATCTGTCATGTCAAATAAAGTTGGCTTGAAAAATTATCAAGAGTGGAAGTAAGTAGTGCATTTAAAAGTGTTTCTCGTTTATTGCGAAGTGTTCGGAAGAAGCGGGTTGTTTTTTTATCTGTTTTCTTGCTTAAATTGAACAGCTCGGCTTTTTTTTTTTACTTTGCCGCCATCTCTAAGCTTAATAGTTCTCTTTTACAAGTAATTTTACACTCTCTAACACCCAGTTTCGGGAAATTTTCGCTCATTAGCACGGCTCTTTATTCTGTATACCGATGAGGGCGACTTCGCTCTTAGCCTCGTTCTCACGCCGTAATTTCGGCACCAGATCACTGATGTCCGAGAACTCGGAAGTGGCCTATTCCAACCTTTCAAAAGAAATGCAGAATGACGAACACATGGACACACAAAAAGACGAAAAAATGAAGGCTCAGACAACCAGACAGAGCCAGAAAGACGGCTATTTCTAATTGGTTTAAAAATTTTATCAAACAGAGGTATAGAAAACAAACCTTCACATTCAATTCCATTCCAGAAATATTTAGTTTGGCAGGTGCGGTTGAATGACCCCAGAGTGTTTGTGCAATTGGCGCCACCCTTGGTACAATTATTATTAACCAAAGCACACTCGTCGATATCTGAAAATAGCGGCAAGACATTGATGAGAGGCCTGGTAGAATGGATAACACTAAAAGATTACTCGAGCTTCTAAACATTTTTTATTTTCAAATGGCTAATTTCGTCGCTGTTTATAATTTAAGCTCTACCTGTCATTCAAACTATAAAAAAAATGGCACATGAACAAGCATGCAGAAGTTGAAAAAAAGGACTCATATACAGACACATTTTTGTGTCACAACAGGAATGCGGTGCGGCTTTTCTGAAGAATTGCTGAGGTATAATAGTCAACACTCACCTGAGCACCTTTGGCCATCTCCTGAAAATCCCTCTTTACATTTGCAGCTGTAGGATCCAATTACATTTCTACATTCAGCATTTGAATCACATTTGTGTTCTCCCAGACTGCACTCACCAGAGGGTCTGGATGGGGTTTAGTGTCAAGTGTTATTTGGCCGTTTTTTTTAATGTTTAGTGTTAAAATGGGTAAAATTTTAATGTTAAGCGTTTAAAAAAAGTTAAGGGTTAAGTGTTAAAAGGTATTAGAACAGCGATTTCACTCAATAAAGGTCAATAAAAGTTTTACAGAGAAAGCAATAATATTAGAAAAAAGGACTAAGATTTGTTCAAACTTAGCTCTTATGATAAAGGCGTGCAAACTAGAAACAAAAGGAGAAGAGTCTGCGCAGAACTAACCGAACTGGTCAGCATGCATACTTTGTACTCATGCGCATAAGTTCTGTAGACATTCTGTGGTCAGCGGTTTTTCAGCAGACTTCTGCATGCAAAATGGCCGCCTCGTCCGCATCGGCAGGAATTGCGGAAGTATTGATCAGCTTTTATAGATGTGGCGAGGAAGATGCTTTTGAGAGACATCGCAGTAGAATTCCAATCGGTATAGACCAAAGAAATCGAACGGATGCCAGGAAGCATATGATCAACTTTCTTGGTATTTCGCAAATGGCTACGTCGCTGGGTATGGGAAATTTCGAGCTGAAACTGTACCGGCTGGCCAGGAGTGCTCACGGGAAAACGAAGAATTTACGTATCCTTACGCAACAACAGTGGGAGATGGAAGTGCCACTCCTTGTTTCTGACGAAACCCAAAGTGAACTCAATAGTAAGTGGACAACTGATCTGTCGAATTCATAAAGTGCAGGAAAAAGTTTTGAACTAATGATAAATATAACCACAATATATGTATTAGAAAATTGGGGGTTACAAATTATCCTTATTCGATCTTAGAAAAGGATAATTACTTTGAAGGTTATAAGTATGAAATACTAAAGTAAAATTTCATCTTTTTCATCTTTTTTAAGTACATGTGGTACAGAAAATAATTAATTGGTCAGACAAGAAAATGGTGCTTGTACCGGGTGTGAAGCAAACTCCTAAAGAACCTCTTGGTACTTCAACAAGTTCTTCAGAAGATAAAGATCCAGAAATTGCCATCATAGACAATGAGCCTGGAGCATCAGATTCTGCGAGAAATAGAAGTAGGAATAGAAGACAAGAATGTCAGGAAGATAAAGAACTAGTTCAAAATATTTTGCGAGACAATAAAGTTGTGAGAAGTGTGCGTCAGAGGCATGAATTAGATGAGCTTCAAACAGGTAAATTTTAATGAAATAGGTGGTTTTTGAATTTCTACTTTTACTTGTACTTTTACCTTTACTTATGTGTTTACTTTTATCTCGCTTAGACTTAGGGAAGCTTGCTGGAAGCTCAGCTCTTAATGAGGTGAAATTTACTTCTGGAGTCTGCAAGAAACCGTATTTTATCAGTACTAAGTCCAGCAGAACCACCCAAGGGAAGGTCAATTACTTCAAAATCAGTAAGTTTAAACAAATATTTTTAATTTACCAATATCATTACTGCAGATCACATGTTTCAGTACTCAGAATAAGAAAAAATAATAATTCCGAGTGTATTTAGGTGATAGTAACTCTGGTCTTTTGTATTCAGCTGATCTTCTAAAAGACTAATGAATGTTTATAATTAAGTTGAACTTCCCTTATCACTTTTTCAATAATCCCCATGGTGGAGAAATGTAAACCTAGGAATACACTGTTCACCTTTGCTAAAAATTTGTCCTTTGTAGCACATTTCAATAAGTGCCAAAGAAATTACGAGAAAGCACAGCGTTTAATGAAAAACAACCACACCCTGGACAGCCTTTGGAAAAAAGGAAATTGTGAACGACTTTCTTCAGCATCAAGCAGCAATTCCATGTCACAAGATGAGCAGGAGGGCTTTACTGGTGCTGATGCCATAGAAACAGGCTCTGACAAGTAAAAACCTTACTGAAGAATATATTGTTGTATAAAAGAACTTTTTTTTGGATGAAAATCTAGATTATTATAGAACTCATGCATAGACATGTCATTACCATGTACCAATAGATAATATTTGTTGTACACACAAAGATTGTTTAGCTTTTTCCATAGATCTCAAAACCAATGTCTTTGACCAGCATTTGTAGTACTGCTGATAGAGTCTTAATGCATAGTTTTTGTTGATATTTTGAACTTAATGAAATAAAGCAGTTTATGTTTTTCAAATTGATGTTTGCACGTGTGTTTCATGTGTAAGAAGAAAATCATATTTTGCCAAAATATAATTGCATGGCAGTTAGCAAATAGTGGAACTACTAAAAACAATTGGCATTTGTATCATGATACCAAAAATCCATTACAAAGCTTAATATCTGGAGCATTCTCCATTGCTTGTAGTGTCCCAATGTTATATATGTTCTTCTTTGTTCCCCTTTTGAAATTCCTGATACTGGCTGATACTGTGAACACAATGAACAATGACCAGAAATGAATCTATATGTTGCGAAAACTATAATACATGTATGTGATAATTTCCTTATACAGTGATAGTGTTTACCTAAACGAAGATTTGGAAGAATCCGCAGACTTGTCTCAAAGCCATGATGAGACTGTCAGTTCATGTATTGAATCATGGGATGAAGAAACACATTGTGCTTTTGATGAAGCTGGCTATGTTGACCAGAAAGATTCAACACAGGATCCGGAGGGTCATGTGATAAGCGATGCGAACGTGGATGATGACTTGACATGTTTTAACTTGTGAGTGTTTATGTAACTAGAAAGATGGAGGACAGATGGTCCATTTGTGTTTGATCTTGTAGTTTCTATTGGCTCCAACTCTAAGCTTGCGAGTTTTGTTGAGGTTGCTTACGTAATGGGGAAATGTTGTTGCACTATAATTTATGAGAATTGACAAATTGTTAGCATTGGTCTGTGTGTGGTCTTTGCGCATTTAGACGTTTGTGTACGTTTATTCTTCTAGGTGTGTGGAGAATGCCCATCCAGTTGCTATTAAACTCAACCAACTTCTTGAGAAAGGAAAAATTCCGGAAGACTGTCTCTACTACAAATTTATTGACAACACTACATCTTTCGCTCTAGTTGATCCTAAGTCTGCTTCAGATTTCACATGGGACCGAGATGTGTGCGAGTTTTTTGACACTATCAAGTATCTCGGAGGTAGTCGGACACGAAATTTTGTGAGAGGGCCTGGTTTCTTTGGAACTGGGAGAGGGGGACTGAAAGAATTCAACACATTTTCTGATTTCAATCTTTGCGGTCTGTCAACAAATTCGTCAAAACGCTTTCAAGCTGGTTATACTTCAGCCAGTGGGGTGATAAAACCGCATCTATTGTCCTTGTATTCCTTTGCCTTCAATCGACAAGCTGATTTGCCAGCGCTTGTTTCTACAGACAAGTTGAACGTTATCCCATTGTCACAAGCTATTGATGGAACTCCATTAAAACCTGGCCTAGAATATGATTCACTTCAGAAAATGGTGGTTGGGCTAACAACTCAAATAGACCAAAATAATTTCAGCAGCAACTCCATTTCTGATCCTGAGGAAATAAAAAAAAAGCTCTTAACAAGCGCTGAAGTGGTCGTAGGTACATCACTGGACAACGGCTCATCAATTCCAGTTGGTGTGTACTATCGCCCCAAATCAGTAACTGGTGAAGAAATCCTCAAATCTATACAAGACACAGCTAAGACCTTGCAAACTTGCCAAATGTGTTTGAAGCTCCAGGCGTCTGTAAGTCAAATTGTATCAAATGACATGCCATCTTGCTTTAGCAGCTGTGATGAGTGTCTTAAGCTCAAATCTGTTTGCTCAGCCTGTAAACAAAATGGCCAGGTCTCACACATTCCTTCCTTAAGGGCTTGTAACCGGTGTTTAGAAAAAGGACTAAAGTGTAACAGGTTTCTTGCTGCAACGGTAATTACCGATTGTGAAGAGTGTAACAAGAAGGCGTTGTCAAATCTACACTCTATGGCCGAAGATGGTACATTACCTATTGAACTTTCGCTTCTTGTCGCCCTGCCAGATGTGGTTCATCTTGGCAAGAGTGTGAAATGCAGCTGGGCCAACTGGTTCATTGATCTTGAGGGCGCGAAGAGTAGTCTAGTTCTAATTCGAACACTCCGCGATTCTGCTGGCCCTGATGTACGTAAGAAGTTACGAAAAATGGTGACCCTGGACTGCGTAAGGAATAAAGATCGGATGGCTGTAGAACCTATCGTGCGCCTTACTAGAACCTCGGTACTAGAGGTACTGAGAGGAATAAGTTTGGTCGTCCACACAATAGTTCCAGAAAAGTATCGCTTTTGGAAATCCAATCAGAGTGGGATATGCAAAAGACCCATTGCGATTGAAAGTGGGGCTCAAGGAAAAGTGCTTGTGTTAGACTATGACTTCGAATCTCAAGAGGCTCGTCTCGTGGAATTACGTTTGCATCAACCAGTTGATGTTCACGTTCGGAAAGAGACATTCAAGGATGCAAGGGACCTTTGTTTTACCAGTGGTATAGTTTTCGTTTCTGAAAGTGGATCTGGGGCAATCCGTGTTATTGACTTGGAAGGCAAAGTACGTTTAAAGCCGGAGGGCCTGAAATCGCGAGCAGAACTACTTTCACAGCTGAGTCGTTTTAGTTTATCACAGGATGGCACAGTGCCAATTCTTCGGAAGCGACTCGCGACACATTTAAAAGCTTTAGCTGCACAAGTTAAGAACCCAGAAATCATCCAGCTTAACACGCCTTTAGTAAAACCAACGTCAATTTGTGTGGCGAGTACAGACATCCTTTTGTGTGCGGATGACGAGCACCAAAGGATTATTCAGTTGGAAGTAAGCTGCAATGGAGTTGCTGTCGTTGGTACTAGCATGCGAGAAATACATTATCCCGATGGCGTTTCCAGTGTTGAATCTCTTTGTGTGTGGAGAGGGTCCGCATACTTGACTGCATCTGGTAATGCAGGTGGGTTATACGATTGTGACCTGGCAAATTCAAACGTCAAACAGCTCCTGCAGAATTCGTCCGATTCATGCAGTGAAATCAAGAGGCTGTGTCATTATGGCGACGTAATTGTGTTCACTGACATCGTAGATAGGAAAGTCAAGACCTTCGATCCGAAAACCTCAACTGTTAAAACATTGATGGGCACTGGAAAAGAAGGAACTAATGATGGAACTGGTGAAACCTGTACCTTTGCGCAAGTCCACGGAATATGCAGTTTCCAGAATACTATATTGGTGTCGGACGTAGCTGCTGGAACGGTAAAAATAGTTTCACCGCTTACTGGGACAGTGTCCTTTCTTCAAGCCCTTGGGAAGCTGTACGACAGTTTTGGAATTGGTGCTCATACCGTAGACGCAGTATCACTATCCCTTCAAGATGCTGTGAACAATGTTTCATCAGTGAACGAATATATTAAAAGCACAGTTGCTACAGTTAAACAGCACTACAACATGAACTCGTTAGAACTCCTTGAACAAGGTATGGCACGACTGCAAAATAACTTGAAGAACATAAATGAGGATTATGTTGGTGACCTTGACCTCCGTACATTACTGACCACTATAATTGAAAACCTTCATGCAGTCTCCCACTTCAAAGACGAGACTTTTACAGCTTTACAGTATGCTCGAGACTTTGGAACAATTGCAAAAGAATCATTAAAAAGAACAACAAAATGGAGTGCCAAATACTTTACACATGACAAATCGTTTTATCCAGTTGCAACATCTATTATGGAGTTGGCAGATGTTGAAGTGATGAAGTCTCCAACAGCTGCAAGGATAGATCCTCTAATTGAAGTAGCGATGAAGGAGTTGGTGGATAAATTTCGTCCCGTGAGGCAGAGAACAGTGCGCAGTGAAACCACAAAAGACAAAGCCGGAGCTCTCCCACCAGCAGTGTATTACACTCAACCTCCTCATACCAAAGTAATGTTCCACAACGACCCAACTGTTGAAGGAGAAGTAATGGAACAAATTACTCCGCATATCATAGATGACGATGGGGACTCGCACGCACCCAGTATCACGTTTGTGGACGATAGCACTATTGAAATAGTTGCTGTTGTTGAAGCGCCAGATCAAGAGGATGAATACGACACCGACTCAGGCACCGATGTGGATGATGACGATCACGACTCCTACCCCCACACAACAACACTCACCAGGTCCGGGCGCGCCATTCGCGCTCATTTTCGCCTTGACTTGTAGAGTTTGCACTATCGGGTCTGCGCATATACATTACCTTGTGATGAATCTGTGATCAAGAGTTAATTGCATAACAACCCGTAAATAGCGCCACCTTGGACCCTGGAAAGCAAACGATGAAGAGGTAGACCTAAAGAGACTTGGAGACAAACCGTAAAGAAGGAAAGGGGGAGTTTAGATTCAAGGCTTGCTTGCTGCTAATACATGTGCTAAGAAACAAGAGGATGGCTAGTGAGGATGCAACAGCCTTTTCCCGGTAGGTAAAAGGAGCATGATGATGATTAAATAAACAAATTGTTCAAATGAAAGTTTGCGAAAGTGTGATAACGACAGAGGAAAATTTTAATTGTTAAGCATAATGTACCCTTCTGCAGAGAAATAGTCTCCAATAATTTTCCATGACAGAGACATAAACAATGAACAACACAAAATTGCAATCAAAATGACACAGTATGTAAATCAATTGTAGCTGATTCCATATTGAATGCCCGCGTTTATCGTTATCAGTATCTGGCGCATTTTTTAGCCGTTTCTCGTTACATTTGTATCAATTTTAGTGTTTCAGAGAATTTTTTAGTGTTAGATGTTAAACAGCCCAAAATTTTAATGTTTGATGTTATAGAAGGTAAAATTTTAGTGTTTAGTGTTTTCGAGATACCCCCATCCAGACCCTCTCACCAACGTCTTAAAGAAAAATTTGAAGTAATTCAATTACCAAGGTTTCGATTTTCTACCATGCACAGACAACTAATAATTCATATCTTGCAATGAGTGAGGGGCCGCATATTTTATTTTTACTAAGGGATTTTCAGAACGTAGACCGTAGACGTAGCAAAACAAAAGAGCTAACGAGAAAAAAAATAACGTAGCAAGTGTGTTATAAATCTTGTACTTTTCTTAGCTGTCCCATACAAGAAAAAAAAACCTGAAACAACTAACTTTCACGTCCACCTAGCGGGGAAACCTCCGCAGCAATTTCATCGCGTTTTACTTTGAACTCAAGGGAAGATGTCGCACCGTCAGAAAAATTTGGAACTTTCAAGAATTGATTAAAGTTCAAGATTCTTAATGCTTTACAGGTATACCATGCACCTTTTTAGAAAACAGTAGGCAAATAATACGAAATTATTTCCACCACCTTTACAATTACATTTCCTTACCAAGAAGGGAAAGTATGCAGTTCGGAGGGCGCCTATTACCTGCAAATTTCGTACCCTGTGATTTTCGCTTCTTTCCGAATGGAACACAAGAATAATTTTTTTTTTCGGCGATGACAGTTTCAAACTAAAAAAAGGACTTTTAAAGGAACAAGGCACTTGAATTCACAGCTAAGTGTTCACCTCAAAAAAGCTTAAATAAGCTAACATGAAATCACTTTTCAACGGCAAATTATGCATTTGAGTGCCTCTCACTTTTGGTAGTTTTTGCTAATATTGGCGCTAGAAGTAGCTCAGGAGTAACAAATATCGCCGATCAAATTAAGATTCAGATTGCAGAAAATTCATCTTTTTGTCGGAAAACATGCCCTCGTCAGTTATTTCCGTTGCTGTTCTCATCACAGAACGAAAATGAAACTGAATTCCGATTTTTACGTTTTAATGTTAATAAAGAATTACAAGCAGTTGGAAAATAAAGAGACAAACAAAATGAACGTGCAGATAATCAGACAGACAGAAGACAGACACACGGACAGTCTAATGATAGGGATTATGACAGAGAGAGAGCATTGGACTAAGAAGAGGGGGAGAGAAAAAGGGAAAAAGGGGGAGAGAGAGAGGGAGAGGGAGAAACAGGCAGAAAAATAGTAAGAAAGACTCCTTGAAACGATGTTCACACAAGCCTAAACAATATTACCGTAAACAAATCTTCGCATTTCATGCCATTCCAGAAATATCGAGTCTGGCAGGTGCATTTGAATGACCCTACAGTGTCTGTACAATTGGCACCACCCTTAAAGCAATTATTATCCACCAAATTACACTCGTCGAAATCTGAAATTAACACAAAGACATTCCTAAGAGGCCTGGAGGAATGGGTGACATCAAAAGATTACATGAGCTTCTAAACGTTTTTCCTTTATTTCTAACAGTCATTTAAACCATAAATTAAGTGCCATATGCACTAGCATGTAAAAGCTGAATAATAAGGCTCATAGCCCTGCTTGTGTTGCAGCAAGAATGAGGCGCGGCCTGCATGTAGAATGGCTGATGGATAATGTACTTCTTATTTGGTTACACTCATCAACGTCTTAAAGAAAGGATCATGTAGAAATTCAATTACAGAGATTTCGAGACCACAGACTTCTAAGTAAAGCACAGACACAGTGAGTTAGGATCTGCATATCTTTAATTTATTAAGGACTTAAAGAAAACCTTGACGACGACAGTAAAGAAAACGTAGCGAAACAAAAGATCTAATGAGCAAAGCAACTGCGCAGCACGTGCGTCAAAAAAATTTGTACCTTTCTTAGGCACCTCATACAGAACAAAATCGTGAAATCACCAACTTTAACGTCCTCTTAGCAACTACGTCACTTTTTATTTTGAGCTTAATGAAAGAAGTCGCACCGTCAGGAACGGTAAACACATCGAGCTACTGACAGGGTTGCATTGCAGAGAGGGTTCATCGCGTTCTCCATTGCTAGAAGCGGCAATGAGGATATCCCCCTCCAGATAAACGCCTTTCGACCTGTCGTTACCTACCTCCCCCCCCTCCCCTCCTACTTCCCCCAATACTTCCTTCCCTAGTTTTCTCTCATAGTTGACCGTTGCTCTTTCTTCATCCTCAAAGAAAAAATAAAAAAAAAAGTGCACGAGGAGAGTACTAAGTAGAGTGCGTTATTTTGTAATCTACGTCTCAGAACCAATCGCGTTAATTGCAAACAATGATAATTGAAAGCACTTAACCTAACTGTCGTGTATGCCAACTGGATACTGGTCATTATGTTGGTTCCAAAAAACCCGTGAAGGGAAGAATAAATAACTGTAAATTTATGAAAATCATATCTATGAACTGCGGACCAGCTCCCACATGGCTTGTTACCTCAGTGGATGGAGCGCTGCACCGATATCGCAAAGGTCATGGATTCAAATTCCGTACAAGCCTGAATTTTTTTCAGGCCTTATTTTCACTACAGTTTAAGTAGTGTTCATTAAAGCGAAGATCGCTATCAAATTTTTTTCTTTAACCACAGTTCACATATATGGTTTTTATATATTTACAGTCAAAATTAAAAAGATGTGAATAAACCAGTAAAAAAATTAATTATAACAAAGACATACAGATTGGCCGAAAGAAGACCTCTGTTATCCTAATCATTGCAGCTATAAACACACCTTGGATCCACGATAGGTGCTGTTTGGAAATGACACCAGATCACTCGGGCGTTCAAAATGTGTAGCGTTATTTATCTCGCATTTGGTGATCGAGGGAGAATCATTGGATACTAGTATATTATAGCTGACATAGTTGGGTTCCATGAAACACAATGCTCCACAGAGGTCCTTTGCGACGTTGTCAACTTCTTTTATCTTGTGGTTAAGCAACCGTTTTCCTTTGAAGGCAAGGGCAGCTTTGAACTCCAGTCGACGACATTGGTCTTTAGAAAAGAATGATGAATAATGTATTTTCTGTTACGAAGAACATAATACCATTGGCTGCAAGGGAATGCTTTATTTGACAAGGACACCGGATTTAGTGGTAGGGGTAAATGATAGAGATGGGATGGAGGTAGAGAAATTGGTAAAGGAAACTGCAATCAACGTAATACAGAGAGTGTACGGATTTAAATCAACGAAAAAAGCATAACATAACGTTTCGATTACATCCTGTTATCATTGTCAAAATTGAAAGGGTTGGCATAATTGATGTACTGCATGTAAATATGTATAGAAATGTTAAGGTACATAAATGATTTCTTTAATGAGAACAAAGCTTGAAAGTGTGCTTTGTATTCATACAAGTAATTTCAGCCGAATGGAGTTTGGGTAAGTGTTATATATAAATAACTTTATTAGTAATGGACATGGAAAAAAATTACGCGCTTCTGATTGGCTGAAAACGAGTCCGTTCTCATGTAACACGAGTGCAAATTTGTAACGCAGGTGCAAAGTTGTAACACGAGATCGGGGCTTTCTACAACTATCTCTGTAGTCACTCGGCCGAAAGAGGGAGTGAAGTGTCAGCCTCCCCTACTGATATCAATCGCTTTCCTAAAGGTTACCCCTACTACAGCTTTTGCTGTTGCCGAAAGTAGAATAAAACGGTAAATTAGAAAAAGAACGGTCTTTCCCAGATTTTAGTGTCTCTCAAAAATAAATTGAGTTTCAGCTTGCCGAATGCATTTGTAGTATTTTCAATAAAAAGACGTTAATCAGTTTTGCTTTAAAAGTGTTTGCTGTCTTTCTGTCGTTTTTCCCTCTCCTAGTTCTCATTTCGAGAAAGCACGTTAGCTTGTGACGAAATTACAAATTAGTGCGCGCACGCCTTTAAAATTTCGTCTTTCTTGACCTTCTGCGATTGTTTTTTCCTGTGCATTATTAGGAAGTAATAAGATGATTACTCTTACAATTTGGTATAATAAGCACTTGTAAGTTTTTCAAAGATTACAAATTGCGCTTGCCTTACGGGCTCGTGTAATTTTGTTGTCTTTGAAAAATATACTCGGGCTTATTCACGCCAAATTGCACTCGAAATCACGTTATTGTCTTTACTTAACGAGGGTAAACGCTTCTCAGCCATAGACTGGCAAATCTATGGTCCTCCCTAGACTTTATGGTCTTATGTGAATTGGTGAAGTTAACCTAGAATCAATCAAAACTACAAGCCATGACTGAATACAAAGATATTGAGTCATGGTCTATAAGGTTAATGTCTGATCTTTTTTTTTCTTTTTTTTTTTTTATCAGGAGGATCTCGAATATAAGATAGTCGAGCTTTCTAGGGCACTTCTTTAGAATTGCGAAATTCTCACGTAGGTTCGCTGTTCTTAGATTGTGTTCTATGTACCAATATGCAGTGTGTTGTTTTGGAAGTGGCTGCATGCATAACCTATATGGTTTCCCAGGAGAGGCTTAGAGCTTTCTGTTTTGTATAAACATTTTCATCCGTGGATTGAATAAATTTTTGTAACATAGCTGAAAGCGAATCATTGTCATTTATTTTTAGTCGAAATGAGCACGTCAAGCTCAAGTATTTGCTGAAATGACCGTTTGTCCTAAAATTATGCATCAAATTACTCCAACCGTTTACGGAAAACTGATATACTCAATTATTATAGATTGTAGATAGTTTATTCTGATTAAAATCGCAGCCAAAAGCTGAATTAGATAAATCGTTACAATAGTAAAATCTAATAAAAGTATGAAAAAAGTATAAGAAAAATGTAGACAGATTAACTACAATTACTATATGTGAATCTATTCATGAGTCTCTTCGTCTTAGCCAGAGGAACATTAAATTTCCTCTTTCGTCTCAAATTGAGTTCACAGTTGTTCTGAGGGGGCAGGAGCTTAATATACAGTTTATGGTCTGAGTTACAGGTGATGGAATCAAAATGCTCAGTTGTGATAGACTGCCTGCGTTGGGAGAGCGTCTTCAAGTTGGCTTGATTTAATGTGTCGCTATATGGAACAAACGGAAAAATAATTCGCATGGCACGTTTCTGTAGCTGTTCTAACTCAACAGATAAATATGCAGGAAGCGCGTTGTCAAAATACCGGCCATGCATATTCCATTACTGGGCGGATACAAGTCCTGTAAAAGATTAGCAGATCTTTGGTGGGAATATTCGCTCTCTTCAGTTGTTTAAGAAAATATAATCGACTTGCAACTTTTTTACTTATTTCAGCAACATGACAGTTCCACCAAAGATCGGGAGAAATGTTTAGTCCCAACAACTTAACAGTAGGCACTACCTCTATTGCTTTCCCGTTAATAACAATTGGAGCAAAGTCCGTGGCTGATTTAGCGAACGAAATCCGCAGTTCCTTACATTTCGATTCATTTAGCTGGAACTTATTTTGATTAGACTTAGTAATCAGTTCCTCCACATCAGATTGAATACGACTACCTTCTTTCTTGTGAACACACTCTGCAATAGTTGTGTCATCCACGTGTTTCCAAAGATTCGTATTGTTGGTGTTGACGTCGTCGATCATAAGAATAAACAGCCACGGCCCTAGCTTTGGCTCCCTGAGGCACCCCTGCCGGTACATTCCTCCATTCGGACAGGCAATCTTCTCCCAACTTGACTCTCTACGTACGATCTATAAGGAAGTCGATGATCCAAAACGATACGCCAACCGGTATGTCCAAGGCGAGCAGTTTCCCAGCGAGAAGCGCGTGGTCTATCAAGTCAAAAGCCTTCCGGTAATCGAATAAGACGACTCTGACGGTGGACCCTGTACCGTTTGTGTGTTTGGCCCAGGAGTGCACCATACTGATTAATGTATGTGTTGGAGAAGATTTTGGGATAGCCCCAAATTGATTGTCTCCAATTTTCTTGAGAATTGATGGTCGCAAGTATTCCGCAACAACAAACTCCTCTGCCACCTTAGAGAGAATGGACGTTAACGAGATGGGACGCAGGTGTTTATTTGCGTCTTTAATTGGTTTCTGCTTTGGGATCGGCACGGTATCAGCAGATTTTCAAGAAGGTGGTAAACGTCCTTCAGCAAATGAACTGTTAATGATATCAGACATCGTATCGGAAAGGAGATCTGCATTTTCCTTTAGCAACCATGCTGGAATACCGTCGGGGCCAGACGCTTTCCTAGGGTTGATCGACACAAGCTGAAGGTAAACAGCATGCGTAGAAACGACAAATGGTTGCTCGGTGGAGTGGTCTTGCGACAGCTGGAAAGATTCAGCAGATAACGGTATAAAGTCTTGCATTGGGGAGAGGAAAGTATCATTGATCAGGTTGGCCAGGTCTAAGGCACCGAGAGACTCCTCACCTATGTGTTGTAATGATCTCATTAGCTCTTCCGAGTCCCTAACGGCCGATGACATGCCGCTCAGTTCTTAACTCCACTCCACCAAGCAGACGGTTTGCACTCCTTAAGCTGGCTAACTTTGGAGTCGTGATACCGCCACCTGCAGATCTCACGCTCACGGTTCACTCGGTTCCGCAGAAATAGAAACATTGGCTGATTATTTTCTGCGAGTGCTCTTTGCCGCCGTCTGATTAGATCTTTCAAACCTGAATTAATCCAGGGCGGATCTCTAGAGGGGATCGCTTTGGATCGCAGGGGCAGTACACTGTCCAGACCATGTTGGATTATTAACTGAAAAATTGACACTTTCCCTGCAAGGCGATTGCTAGGTTTTAAGTCCCTTGTTTTGATTGTTGATCGCGAGTCTGGAAGCTGTACCTCTACGGACATGTGATCTGATAGACCTTAAGGAGGACGTTGGATGGGGTCCTTGTAGTACTCTCTCAGATTCGATAGGACAAGGTCCAATATTTTGTCGCCTCGTGTGGGAAATTTGACAATCTGTTTTAGATCAAAACTGTTCTGAAGACACTTGGTGTTTAGCCGATTGAAATCTCCAACAGCAGGCAGACCACTGTTGGGAAAGCGCGATTTTTTTTTGTATAACAGAGGTTCGACTGCACGTTTTTGCCGCCGTAATTGTGAACAGGTAGGGTCTAACACGAGCTCGGAAATAAAAGACAAAGACAAAATTTACTTTCTGTAACTTTTTCAACAGCAAAAGAATTATCTCAACATTAAGACGTACCATCAGTAGATAATAGCAGTAAGGAAATTGTTTTTCTGAGATTATGCGCTCTTACACTAATACTAACTCCAGTACTTTTCTGCTTAAATGCTGGCTAACACCAATAAGTCACCTAAACAATCTCGTTGCAATACTTTCTGGTCTCTGTTTTTTTAAAGTTAAAATGTCGAGGTCATCGCGTCTTCTTTCGCGATCGATTATATTCGATAATGTCCATCATATCTTTTCGACACAAATAGGAAACTAAATTTTAAATGCCTGCATATGACCAGATCGATAAACATGCACGTTGAAGAGCAGTCTAGGCGAAACTTCGAAGAGAGCTGTGACTTCGGGAGAGACTTGCAAAAAAAAAATAACACAATAAATTGATAAAAACTACAATTACTTGCGGTCAACCTCAGCTTAAAAGGTGGTAAATAAGAGAAATCATCACAAACATTCGTTCTGAATCACTGCACGCTGATAAGACCAGTTAAAATTTACACGAATATAGAACAATATGCATTTACAAAGGAATTGAAAAATCCTTCATTTTCAATTTCTTTTTTTTTTTAACTTTTTAAACCCCTCGTTTAATGAGTCCCACAGTAGCGCAAAGGACAACCTGGTGGTGGGATCAGTTCGTAGATAAGGTAGGATCCACAGTTTTTCACGTTGATTTGATTTGAATAAAAGCAATAGTTATTAGCTCTGGTGAAGCAGACCATCCTATTTACTATACCGTCTCCCACCGTTGGTTCAGCACCATTCAACCAGCC
Organism: Pocillopora damicornis; assembly: GCF_964200805.1. Taxonomy (NCBI): domain Eukaryota; kingdom Metazoa; phylum Cnidaria; class Anthozoa; order Scleractinia; family Pocilloporidae; genus Pocillopora; species Pocillopora damicornis. Next base: position 26,367,174 of record NC_142670.1, on the reverse strand, counting down.
TGAAAAGCTTGTTTCACATCTGAATGCTTGCACAGGCTTTGTTGGCATTTTTATCCCTGCCTCTCCTTCAAAACGATACCATCTCTTAGGTAGCAAGTTGTCACACAGACTTACGGCGGGAGTAATGCGAGTTCTTTTTCTGTCAGCGTCGCTCAGAGTTGAGTAGTTATAACAACCTTCGGCTGGAAAGTTTATTGTAATTCAAAAAGGAAATGATAATCACACTTTTTTTTAATTTGACCTTGATTGCAAGAACTCATCATCATTCATCGTCAGGATTATCTATGCACTATTACCACCCGTTTTAATAAAAGCAGGTACATTACACATTACAGCGACGATGTTGTGTAAAACATACAAAAAAATTTGAACCAGCTTAGCACTGACTTTCCAATTACTTTATTTCTTGAACGAACAGATAGGCTATAAGGCGAGCAGCAGTCCCCTAAATTATTTTTTACAACGAGATTTCCGCCACCTCTGGAGGCACACTGGATCCGAAAATGAATTTTAACGATGACCCATCTTTAGATTAAAACGTTTAAACGAGGGCGAAACGGGGATATCATCGGTCAGGTCAAATTAAGTCGGCTTGAAAAATTATCAGAAGTGGAAATAAGTTGTGTCTCTCGTTTAATGCGAGGTGGTCGGCAGCGGCTTGTTTGATCTTCAGTTCGGCTTTTTTTTTACTTTCCTGCCATCACTTAGCTAAATGCTTCTCTCCCATAATTTTTCATTCTTCTTCACTCAGCCGGTTATTTTTGGGTGGATTTAAAATCTATCGCTGAAACTCCATGAAATGACATTCCCATAGAGTAAGATAGAGGAAAACAAACCTTCACATTCGGCTCCATTCCAGAAATATTGAGTTTGACAGGTGCAGTTGAATGACCCCAGAGTGTTTGTACAATTGGCTCCACCCTTGGTACAATTATGATCACCTAAAGCACACTCGTCGATATCTGAAAATAATAGAAAGACATTGATAACATGCCTGGTGGAATGGATAACACTAAAAGATTACATTAGCTCCTAAACATTTTTTATTTTCAAATAGCTAATTTCGTTGCTGTTTATAATCAAGAGCTCTACCTGTCACTCAAACCATAAAATGAATGGCACATGCACAAGCATGCAGAAGTTGAAGAAAAGGACTCATATATAGACCTTTTTGTGTTACGGCAGGAATGCGGTGCGGCTTTCGTGTGGAATTGCTGATGGGTAATAGTCAACACTCACCTGTGCACGTTTGGCCATCTCCTGAAAATCCTCCTCTACATTTGCAGGCGTAGGATCCAAAGGTATTTTTACATTCAGCATTTGAGTCACATTTGTGTTCTCCCAGATTGCACTCATCAACGTCTTAAAGGAAAAAATTTTAAGTAATTCAATCACCAAGGTTTCGATTTTTTACCGTGCACAGACAACTAATAACTCATTTTTCAAAATGAGTGAGGGCTCGCATATTTTAAACGACCTTCAGAACGTAGAAGTAGCGAAAGAAAAGAGCTAATGAGCAAAAAAATAACGCAGCACGCGCGTTATAAAATTTGTGCTTTTCTTAGCTGGCCCGTACAGGAAAAAAAAACGTGAAATAATCAACTTTCACGCCCTCCTAGTAAGGAAACCTTCGCAGCAATTTACTCACGTTTTACTTTGAACTCACGGGAAGATGTCGCACCTTTAAATAAAACAAACGGTCACCGACTTTCCTAATCGTTAAGTGACTGCTAACACTTAGATGTTGAAAATATATATCTGCCTCACCTTTTGTGCAATCTTCACCCGTGTAACCCAGTACGCAAACACATCTATACCCCTTACTTGAAAAGCCAGCATGGCAGATCGCATTACTCGGGCATGGCTTCTTTATGCAAGCGTTCTTTACAAAGGAGCAAAAAAGGACAAGTTAAGGCTATGTCTACGCAACTTACAAGGCGGGGAGGGAAGGGTAAGGAGGTACACTAACATAGCCATTCTGAGGGCAGATAAATGAAACAACGAGAACGGTTTAAAATGGTCATCAAGTGTTGCCAATACTTCCAGGAAACTTTGACTTTGCATGCTTTTTTTACAATAAAATAAATTTAATATACACGCACTTGCTTTGTAAGTAAATCAGTCATAAATAATGAAATGCTAATGAAGGAAAGGCAAATAATTGAAATAAATTCGTAGATTTGGAATTGAAATTACCGCAGCTTAAGACTTGTGTTTTTTCATCCGGTGCTTTAACTGTGTTTACTAATACCATACTTTCCATATTCAAAGGGCAATCGAATTCAATTAAGGTAAATATCGAAACTCCGCTGAGATAACGATAAGCGTTATTATGTAAGCTACGTCTCTGTATTAATTGCGTTAATTGCAGACAATGATAATTGAAAGCACTTAACCTTACTGTCGTGTATGCCAACTGGGAGCTGGTCATTATATTGGTTCCAAATAAACCCGTGAAGGGAAGAATAAGTAACGGTAAATTCATGAAAATCATATCTATGAACTGCGGACCAGCTCCCACTTGGCTTGTTAGCTCAGTTGGTAGAGCGTTGCACCGATATCGCAAAGGCCATGGGTTCAAATCTCGTACAAGCCTGAATTTTTTTAAGGCATTATTTTCACTATTGCTTAAGTAGAGTTCATTAATGCGAAGATCGCTTTCAAATTCATTTCTTTAACCGCAGTTCACATACATGGTTTTTATATCTTTACAGTCAAAATTTAAAAGATGTGAATAAACCAGTAAAAAGTTGAATTGTAACAAAGACATACAGATTGGCTAAAAGAAGACCTCTATTACACTAATCATTGCAACTATAAACACACCTTGGATCCACGATAGGTGCTGTTTGGAAATGAAACCAGATCACTCGGGTGTTCAAAATGTGTAGCGTTATTCATCTCACATTTGGTGATCGAAGGAGAATCATTGGATACTAGTATATTATAGCTGATACAGTTGGGTTCTATGAAACACAATGCTCCACAGAAGTCCTTTGCGACGTTGTCAACTTCTTTTATCTTATGGTTAAGCAGCCGTTTTCCTCGAAATGCAAGGGCAGCTCTGAACTCCAGTTGACGACATTGGTCTATAGAGAAGAATTCCGATAGGAAGAACATGATGCCACTGGTTACAAGGGAATGCTCTATTTGACAAGGACACCGGATTTAGAGGTAAAGGTAAATAGTAGGGAAGGGATGGAGGTCGAGAAATTGGTAGAGGAAACTGCAATCAACGTAATAAAAAGAGTGTACGAATTTAAATCAACGAAAAAAGCATAACATGACGTTTCGATTACATCCTGTTTTCATTATCAAAATTAAAAGGGATTGGCACAATTGATGTACTATATGTAAATATGTACAGAAATTTTAAGGTACATAAATGATTTCTTTTATGAGAACAAAGCTTGAAAGTGCGCTTTGTATTCATATAAATCATTTCACCGAAATGAGGTCTTGGTAAGTGTTATAAATAAATAACTCTATCAATAATGATTATGAAAAAATTACACGCTTCCTGAAAACGAGTGCGTTCTCATGAAACACGAGTGCAAAGTCGTAACGCGGGTCCAAAGTTGTAACACGAGTGAAAGTTACAAATAGCGCACTCACGCTTCAAAATTTCGTCTTTCTTGACCTTCTGCGATGTTTTTTCATGTACATTATAGCAAGTAATAACATAATTCCTCCGGCAATTTGGTGTAATAAGTACTTGTAAATTTTTCAGACTACAAAGTGCTCTTGCCCTACGGGCTCGTGCAATTTTGTTGTCTTTGAAAAGTATACTCGTGCTTATTTACACTAAAGTGCACTCGAAATCGTGTCGTTGCCTAAACCTAACACGGGTGGATGGCCCTCCCTAGACTTTATGGTCTTACATGAATTGGTAAAGTTAACCTAGAATCAATCAGAATTACAAGCCATGACTGATTACTACGATATTGAGTAATGTTCTGTAAGGTTAAAGTCTGGTCTTTTCTTTTTTATAAGGAGGATCTGGAATATAAGATAGTCGAGCTTTCTAGGGCACTTCTTTAGAATTGCGAAATTCTCACGTAGGTTCGCTGTTCTTAGATTGTGTTGTATGTACCACTATGCAGTGTATTGTTTTGGAAGTGACTGCATGTGTAACCTGTATGGTTTCGCAGGAGAGGCTTAAAGTTTCGTTTATGATTTTTCTGTATTATCTTCTTTTCAAATAAATGTCGAAATTTATCCCATTGAAAGATTTTTTTGATATGTCTAGGGGGAGAAATTTATAGTTTTGTTATTTTAAGGTGTTTTTGTTCTTGTTTTTATTTTCAGAGACTTGAACAACCAGGATTGCAACAGAAATTGCCTTGAAAAAGATTTGTTCCATTTTAGAATTTTCACGTATGTCCTTAAAGCGTCGCCTTTTGTATCTAATGAGTTATGGCTTGTGTTTTCAACCGCTTCGCAGAAGTCACCAAACTTTTGGGATTGGGCTGATTTTAATTAAGGCATAAGTGTACTTTTTGGTAAATAATTGTTAGGTGATTTTTCAGTTCTGAACCTGTCAAAGAGGAAAGATGCAAATTTTATTCGAGAATTGACATTTCAAAACACAAAAAGTTAGTATCGAGACAAACAATTTAGGATCTAAGATCTAGGATGTAGATTGGAGAAACATTTTGTGCGCAGCTTTCATGAAAGTCCCAGTGTTTTTCCAAGTTCATTATGTCAGTGCAGAATACAGATAATGATGATAAAAAGATGAGACAAAACTAAATTCAGTTATTTCTTTCGAGATGATTGTGTTCCTTAAAATTTTCATTTTCTAGATAACTAAAGAACATTTCGTTGTTTTATCGAAATTAATTCCTTACACGTGGATTTGAAGCCTTAAAACGTGTAAATTTCTTTCAAAAGGAGCTTTCTTTAAATTTAGATTTATGTGTATTCGACGGAAGTTCACGCGATAAAAAGGTTGTGTCGACATTTCGACCGTTTTTACGATTCTACATATTTGCTTCTTATGCTAATCGATAATCATTTTTAAAGCGACAGTTAAAGGACTAATTAGACTTTCGGGGGAGGTTTTTGAAATTTCTACTTATATATTTCGTTTTGTAAATATGCTGAGAGAAAAATGGAGGATTAAGCTTCACTTTAGCTGACTAAATTCACAGTCATACTAATGAAAATAACGGCGCTTACGGAGTTTTTTCTTCAGCGTCAAAGCATACTAACAAATTAAAGAAAGTGCATTTATAGCCTAAACTTCATGATCCTTTCATCCCAACCGCCTGCTTAAAAAAAACTTGCGTGAGGTAGATCCCACCTGTCTTTGACGATTAACGTCTCCTCTTAATAGCTTTATAACATTTTACTCTCCTATAAGAAAGTAGAACATTTTGAAAACCTTGGAATTTTTGTAATGGTCACAATAGAACACTCGCAATGAATTGTTTTGTTTATTCCCACTTCCAACACATTATAAAATAACAGTTTTAAAAAATTTTTCCTTATACTGATTAAAAAATCTACCCACCTTCCTTGCAGTTCATAGCACACATCAGAGAGCACAGCATAATGAAAGTACCGAGAGACACGATGCGAGACATGTTGCAAAACTACTCCCGCCAAATTACCAAAATGTAAGGTTGTGCACCGCGTTACTTGCATGCAAGACGCTTTTCGCCTGGAGCTCCTGAAGACTCAGTGTGATGTAAAACGGAGACAATTAACGTCGATGAATTAGAGATCTATTTCCATCTACGTAAATTAACTTTATGCATTGCATTAAGTAATTGTTATGACAGACGTCAGTCGCCTTATTGAGATATTCTGACTTTTTTCAGGCCTTAATTTAACTACTGCTTAAGTAGTCTTCAATATTTCGAAAGTCGCTTCCATACTTATCAATTTCACCGCAGTTCACATATATGATTTTCATATATTCAGTAATTTATGCCGGTTTATATCAGTAAGCAAGCTGTGGGTGTATATTGGTATTAATGTTAGAAGTTTTATTATGGTGACTTTTCAATTGATTCTCATAACTCAAGTAGTTTCAGTGTTGCAAGTAAAGTTAGAGTATAAATGAAGAAAAAAAGAAACAAGAAAAACGATACATTTAATTTACCTTTATTTTCTAAACAGAACTTGCAATCAATCAAAACTACAAGCCATGACTGAATACTACGATATTGAGTAATGTTCTGTAAGGTTAATGTGCGGTCTTTTCTTTTTTTATAAGGAGGATCTCGAATATAAGATAGTCGAGCTTTCTAGGGCACTTCTTTAGAACTGCAAAATTCTCACGTAGGTTCGCTGTTCTTAGATTGTGTTGTATGTACCACTATGCAGTGCGTTGTTTTGGAAGTGGCTGCAGGTGTAACTTGTATGGTTTCCCAGGAGAGGCTTAAAGCTTTCTGTTTTGTCTTCTTTTTAAATAAATATCGAAACTTATCCTATCGAAAGAGTTTATTTATATGTTTACGGGGAGAAATTTATAATTTTGTTTTGTTATGTTTTGTTGTGTTTTTGTTTTTATTTTCAGAGACTTAAACAAGGAGGATTGCAACAGACATCGCTTTGAAACAGATTTGTTCCATTTTATAATTTCCAATGCGTTCTTAAAGCGTCGCCTCTTGTATCTCAGTGATGAGTTATGGGATAATTTGAGCTCTTGTTTTCAACTACTTTGCAGATGTCAACAAATTTTTCACATGGGGCTGATTTTAATTAAGGCATAAGTGTATTTATTTTGTAAATAATCGATAGGTGAATCTTCAATTCTGTACCTGTGAAAGGAAAAAGATGCAACTTTTGTTGAAGAATTGGCATTTCAAAACACGAAAAGTTAGTATCGAGAAGAGCAATTTAGGATCTAGGATGTAGATTGGAGAAAAAGTTTGGGGGCAACTTTCCCAGTGTTTTTCCAAGTTCATTATGTCAGTGTAGAATACCGACAATAATGATAAAAAGATGAGACAAAACTAAATTCGGTTATTTCTTTCGAGATGATTGTGTTCCTTAAGAATTCCAGTCTCTAGATAACTGAAGGACATTTCGTTGTGTAATCGAAACTTATATCTTACCCGTGAATTTGAAACCACAAAACGTTTAAATTTTTTTCAGAAGGAGCTATCTCTAAATTTAGATTTAGATGTATTCGACGGAATTTCACGCAATAAAAAGGTCGTGTCGACATTTCGACCGTTTTTAAAATTCTACATAATTGCTTCCGATCCTAATCGAAAATCATTTTCAAAACGACAGTTAAAGGAAAAATTAGATATTCGGGGGAGGTTTTTGAAATTTTATATTTATTTATTTCGTTGTGTAAATATGCTGAGAGAAAAATGGATGATTAAGTTTCACTTTAGCTGACTAAATTCCATAGTCATCTTATGAAATTTTGTGAGCGGCAAGTAGGGAGTTTTTTCTTCAGCGTCAAAGCATACTAAAAAATTAAAAAGAGTGCAACATGAATTTGTGCAGAATTTATAGCATGATCCTTTTATCCCAACCGCCTGCCTAAAACAGCTTGCGTCAGGTAGATCCCACCTGTCTTTTAGGAGATTTACATATCCTCATTATGGCTTTATAAACATTTTTACTCTCCTATTAGAAGGTAGAACATTTTAAAAACTTGGGAATTTCGGTAATAGTCACAATAAAGCATTCGAAGTGAATTACTTTCGTTTATTCCTGCTCAAACGCATTATAAATTTCCAGTTTTAAAAATTTTCCCTGATATTAATAAAAAATCTACCCATCTTCTTTACATTTCACAACACACATCAGAGAGCACAGCACAGTAAAGGTACCAAGAGACAAGATGCGAGACATGTTGCCAAACTGCTTTTGCAAAATTACCAAAGTGTAAAATCGTGCACCGCGTTACTAGAATGTAAGACGCTTCTCGGCTGGAACAAGACTCTGTGTGATGTACCACGGAGACAATTCACGTTTATGAATTAGAGATCTATTTCCATTTGCGTAAATTACCTTTAGGCATTGCATTAAGTAATTGTTATTGTAGACGTCAGACACCTTATGGAGATATTCCGACTTTTCTTCAGGCCTTAATTTCACCACTGCTTAAGTAGTGTTCAATGCTGCGAAGGTCGCTTCCATACTTATCTCTTTCACCGCAGTTCGCATATATGATTTTCATGATTTAGTCATTTAGGCCAGTGTATATCAGTAAGCAAGCTGTGGGTGTATATTGTTAGAAGTTTTATTATGGTGGCTTTTCAATTGATCCTCATTATTCAAGTAGTGTCAGTCATGCAAGTAAAGTTTGTATATAAGTATAGGTAATCACATGAACTTTTTTAAAGACTAAAAAATTGCACGAGCCCGTAGGGCGACTGCAATTTGCGGTCTTTGAAAAATTTACAAGTGCTTATTTACGGGAAAAATCATGTGATTACGTATTAATAATATACATGAAAAACTACGAGATAGCTTATTATAATTATGCAGAAGCAAAGCGCGCGCATCAAGTGCAAAAATAATTTATTCAAACCCTACAAATGACATTGTGCGTTCGGTCAAAACAACCGCGTACGATCTAAACATTTTCACATCTTTAAGGCGCAGGAAAGTTCAAGCCCGGTTTAAAAGTTCAAGGAATTGTTTAGTCAGTGTCTGAATCACTTTCAACGAAATAAAATCGTCGTCTGCGAGGTTTAACCATGTTTGTTTTTAATTTCGGCGTAGAATCGCTCGAGCAAAGTGTTAAGCTCCTAATTTTCGATTTCCTTGGCAATTCCCTCCATTAATCACCACTTTTTCCAAGCCGACAACCAAAAAGCGGTGCTTTTCGTTGTTAGAGCCGTTTTCAGCTGCAAGATTGTTGTTTCGGTGGCGAAAGAAAACCTACTTAGAACTCCGACCATTGTTTCGCTCGCAGATTTTCAGCGTGTTTAAATGTTGCGACATTCAAGGCTCGCATTTGATTGGCTATCTGTGAGTTTCTTTGATCATTGGCCAATCAGAATGTCTGGTTTTTTACTTTTTTTGCACTGAATTAACCCTCTTCTTCTGCATTGAAAGGGAAATGATCACTCATAAAGGTCATGAAATCAGGGAAATGATTCGCCACCAGAACAGATCAGTATGGAGAATATGCATACCGATACTTGAATGACCATATAAATGTATTAACTACGAAAATCACCTTATTTTATATCTTTTCAGAAAATTTATTGTTTTCATAATAGTTTAAAAACCATGACCTCGATTATGTTTTTAAAAAATAGAATTAATGAATTAATTTTAATTTTTTAAATACGTGTTTGATTCTTGGCCCTGATTGAGTCTGTATAAACAATTTGAGCCATGGATTGAATAAATTCTTGTAGTTTTTTTAAAATAGCTGAAAGCGAATCATTGTAATTTATTTTCAGTCGAAATTAGTTGGTCAAGCTCAACTATTTGCTGAAATTATCGTTCGTCTGAAAATTATGCATCAAACTGCCCCAACCGTTTACGGAAAACTGATACACACAATTGTGGTGCTACTATATCGTACAATATAAATCTCAACGAATCTTTCGCATTTTTCTTTCCTCGTCTGTATAGACAGAATTTAAGTTTAGGTTTGTCCATCACGATTTTCTCAATCATTTTAGCAATCCTCTAAAAAATTAGTTGAAACGTTGAACTTATGGCGAGGGATCAGAATAACAGATGAAATAATCTACAAATTGAAGACTGACCTACCTAACACGTGGGGACCTAAAGTTTTTGAATTTTTGTTAAATACAAAGCACTTATGACACAATTGAACCTTTCCTTACGGAATACCAACACCTCGCTAGTATATACAGCGGACAATTTTTTTTCTCTTAATAAGGAACCTTCCTGATATAGACCCTCTCTAATAAGGACAACGTACGCTGAATCTCAGACAATCATAGTCTCTTGATACTCAGAGAAAAGAAGCACGGGTATTCCTGTTAATGTTTCTATAGACACTTCAATATTAAGAGTTACACCGTACTGAACTTAGTAATGAAACGGACAAATGATCCGCCACCAGAAAAGCTCTGAATTGGTGGACAAATTCTCCATGTAAATACCACTGTAAATGTGTAGAGGTCAGTATAGAAAAATATGCATACCGATCCAATGATGTAAACAAGTTTAAACGCTAGATTTAGGGTATTTAGAAAGCGTGAAGTATAATCAGAATTGAATGGGTTATACTTGTATTACTATGTTAATGTAAAAAAACTACGAAAATCACCTTATTCATTTAAGCCTGGCTTTTTTTACATCATTCCAGAAAATTTAATTTTTTCATAATAGTTAAAAACCATTACCTCAATTACGTTTTTAAAAAATGGAATGAATGAATGAATTTTTATTTTTTAAATATGTTTTTAATTCTTGGCCCTGGTAGAGTCTGTATAAACAATTTGAGCCATGGATTGAATAAATTCTTGTATTTTTTAACATAGCTGAAAGCGAATCATTGTAATTTATTTTCAGTCGAAATGAGTTCGTCAAACGCAAGTATTTGCTGAAATTACCATTCGTCTTGAAATTATGCTCCAAACTACTCCAACCGTTTACGGAAAACTGATATACACAATTGAGTTGCTACCTTATCGTACAATGTAAATCTCAACGAATCTTTCGCAATTTTCTTTCCTCGTCTGTATAGACAGAATTTAAGTTAAGGTTTGTCCACCACGACTTTTTCAGTCATTTTAGCAATCCTCTAAAATATTGATTGAAACGTTAAACTTATGGCGAGGGATCAGAATAATGGAAGAAATAATCTACAAATTAAAGACTGACTTACCTAATACGTGGGGACCTAAAGTTTTAATTTTTTTTAAATACAAAAGCACTTATGATACAGTTGAACCTTTCCTTGCGGACACCTCTGAAATACCAACACCTCACTAGTAAATACGGCGGACAATTCTTTTTTCTTATAATAAGGAACCTTCCTGATATAGACCCTCTCTAATAAGGACAACGTAAGCTGAGTCTCAGACAATCATGGTCTCTTGATACTCAGAGAAAAGAAGCACGAGTATGCCTGTTCATGTTTCTATAGACACTTCAATATTAAGAGTTACACCGTAATGAACTTAATAATGAAACGGACAAATCTCTTACACGGACATTTTGCCTCGTTCACAAGTTATTTTGTATTACAGAGGTTCGACTGCGGTGTTTTTGCCGCTGTAAGTGTGAATAGGTAGGGTCTAACACTGGCTCGAAATTAAAGAAATGGAACGAGAAAATATCGCACCATTTTTCTAAAAGAAAATTTACTTCCTGTAACTTTTTAAACAGCACAGAATCATTGCGCAGAATGCCTGGACGTCATTAACTATTCATCAGCACTGAAGCGAGAGATTTGAATGCATTCGCGCCCTGAAAAGCCTATAATTACGGAAGAAAGGGCCGAAACTAGCGCAGCACCGTTGATAAAATTCGCTTTTTCAATACAGTAAATATGTTTTGACATAAAAAAAAATTGTGAAAAACTAGTTTCACACCAAGCCAAAATGTGTTTTGAAACAAGGAACCATAAATTCTTAGCCAGAATACAATAAATACGTTTTGACATGAAAAATTTTAAAAAATTTATTTCACACTAAGCCAAAATGTGTTTTGAATCAAGGAACCATAAATCCTTTAACTAAAAAAGAATAGTTTCAGAAAAGATAAAAATTATGTCGTTATATAAAATGATAAAGGATTCGCACTTGATATGTACAAGATTCCTGATTTCTCAATATCTTTCTTGAAAAGACTTGAAATCTTTCCTAGCGTATAGATAATAGATCGGCAACATTGCGCATGATTGCGGTGAGAAAACGCTGGCTCACTTTGGCCCAGACTGGGGGTGGGTTGTGAAAAATAATCATAAGAAATAATTGGAAATAACTTATCAACAGATTGGGATGGAAAAAGAGGATAGAAAATCGCAGATTTTAATCATTCACATGTCAAATCGCAGACAAAGACTTTCTTTGATTTAGTGGTTTATAAAGAGGCCGTTTTTTCTTTTTTCCTGAAAATAATATGAAAATCATATATGTGCACTGCGGTTGAAGAAATGAATATAGAATCTATCCTCGCAGTTATGACCTGGTACTTGAAAAATGGCCTGAAAAAAATTCGGCCCGCACGCTCTACCGACTGAGCTAACAAGCCAACTAGGCGCTGATCTGCATAAATAAATCTTTCAAGTGGTGAATAATGGCTGTAAATACATGAAAATCATAACTGCGAGGATCGATTCTATACCGCTTAAGAGCCAGGAAAACCCTAAAAACCTCTGATGCCCGCAAAAAATATCCACGTGATGGTATCCTGACCCAAGATGAAAAACAACAAAAACAACAACAAAAACAGTTTATTTCTACTACAATAAACAACTAAAATAATTTACAAGAATATAATTATAAACAAATAAATAAACAGTAAATATAGTAGTGAGACACCCAAAATAACTAAAAAGCTAAACTAGTTAGGCGACCAAAAGTTCTGCTCGAAAACTTTGGAAAGAGTATGTAAATCTACGTTGTGACTGCCAACAAAGACAGGTTTCAACACGCGAACGTTTTAACATATATTTACCTTACGGTTTATCGTGGTTGCTAAAAGGAACAAGTATTTACAAGTTATTACGAAGTAGAAGGAATAGGAAAACGCGAAACAACAGAGGAAATACAATCGGACAAGGAAAGACACTTACAAACGTTGTGTGACTTGCGAGCGCGAAGAACGGAAAAACTAAAAGATTATTGCAGTGAAGAAATCGATGTTAACCTAACGCACTCTGATACTCCAATGTCCAATTTTTTTTAGAAGCTTTTACGAATGAAATTAAACAAAGCAGAATTATGCGAAAATCTAACAGAATACAAATCGCCTTGAGTGAAAAGAATGCAAAAACGATAATAAAAATGTGCGTGCAAAAACACAAACATATAATTAGGAACGTAAGAGGAAAGAAATCCCTAAGTGGGAATGCCGCAGTAACACTCGTACTTAAATGAAAGCCTAAAATGGCACGGGTTAACATGCCGGAGGTCAATCACCGGCCTTAACTTTTTATCCTCAGCTACTGACAACGGATTCACACAGTAAGGCGGTTCTAGATGCTCCTCGATGCAATCAGCAGCCAACAGCTTGATAATGGCTTCTTCAACAAAGCTGGATGGAGTTCGGCTGAACGATTATTCCTAATGAGGCATGGCTCAGGAACTTTAATGAAAGGTAATTTATAACCCTCAGAAATCACATCAAGCACAGAACGGGGGGCACGAGGAGTAACAGACTCCTAATAACTAACACAATGTTTCAGGCGGCCTTTCACACCAAGGGAGCCCTCGATAAACTCGGCCCCACTACTCAAATAATCAATCATCAACGGGTACTGATCAGTCTCCACAATGCCCACATCCTTGTCAGAAGCGGTGCCCATGGATAGTCAAAACCGGCTGGGGGGACGGTCCGAAGATGAAGAACTGGAAACAGATTTTGGACAATTACGCGTTAAATGGCCAAAATCCCAGCACTGAAAAAGAAAAGAAACATTAGTGAAAACAGGAAAAGTAAACTAAATCAGTGCTGGTAACACGCTGAGAGAAAAAACTAAGGACGAAAGACTCCTTAAATACTCACTAATGAAAAAAACCCAAGAGACTACATACTATACTAGTTAACGCCCATCCTGATAGGACATCTACTAATGAACGGATCCAAAAAACGCACAGAATACAAATATATGCTAAACTTCGTATCAAAAATATTTTGCTATTATTCTTGTATTCTTAATTTTTGATTCAGGACACTGTAAGGAGAAATCAGATGCTAGACACTGTTTGAGTTGAATTAATCGTTTGTGGTTAGCTTGAAGTAACAGCGTAATTTTGCATAAAGTGAGATTCACTTTGTCTTAGTGTGGTGGATAAGCATAAAATTTGTTACGGCCCTAGAATAAAATATGTAGATGCTGACCTGTCATTTTGTTCTTAAAAAGTGTGAAAAAATACACAATTTCTGCTCCTTAGGCTAAACTCCCATAATTCTTTTTTTTTTTATTTTAATGTTCTTATTTCATTTGGTAAACTACCGCTGGCTATCAAAAGCACATTTTATCAACTCAATCGTCTGCTGTGATTGTCTTTTCTCTAAACTTGAGGACCAAGAAGCGCAAATCATTGACCACACTCTAGAGGCATTGATTTTGGGTCCGATCCTTAATATTTCCTGCTCGAATGATGTGAAACTGTCGGAGCCGGCGAAAATCAGGGTCCCACTGACACCCAGCGACGCTGAATATAGAGCCAGTGGACCTGTATGCTGGTCAGTTGAAGATGCTGCACTTCGATTCGAGTGAAAAATCACAAGAATGGACGGATATCACAGTTGATTTGGATATGCCTGTAGTCCAAAAAGATGGAATGGTGACGTTTCAGGTCAAAATTTCTGCCGGTAAGATAGATTTGTTTTCAGTGTATCTTTAAGGTACACTGTTTATATTTTATCATCTGGCTTTTAGCGAAGTGTTAAATTTTGTTTCGTCGAAGGCGCGTTCTGATTGGCTACTCAATCTCCGAATATCCTTTGTTATTCACCTCCCTGCAACTCGCGCGAAATTTGTGTCCGAAAAACTTGTAATCCTTGCTGGAATAAATGAATTAAAATCCTCTTGTTTTGTTCTATTATCTCACTGTTTTAATCTATTCCGGAAAAATTATTAACCTCAGTGTCGGTGGCTGGCAGTGGGTATTTACCACGCCGCTTCGGTGAAAAGTTTTTAACTGATATAGCTCGTTGACATGAATTTGGGAAGGACCATATCCAGATAATGTGTATGGTTTCAGAGATATTTGAAACCCCAGAGAAAGGGGTTTTCAAAAATAAGAATATCTTGTATCAAAAATTTTGCTCAAGTTCAAAACGACGGATGTTTGACGCCAATTTTAAAGCACCAACTGCTGCTATTTATGTGTACATACATGTGCTTTGAGATTTAATTCGTAGATAAATTTTTGAAATCGGTTGTTTTCACACACACACCTCTTTCGCTACGTGAGGTAAGCCTAATTGGGATAAAGGTAATCCCCTCCCCTCTAGCTCCTACCTTTTTCGGCGTTTGGTGATTTTTTAACCCAGTCGTTAAGGGAATCTGAGTTATTAAAGGTGATTCTTAAATGTTTTATTTTTCTCTATTGGCAAGTCCAAAAACTGATTTGTGAATTACGTTTGAGCTAAATAACCGTTTAAGGTCGATATTTACCTTTGAAAATGACTAGAAATTTCTCAAGAGGTTATTTTTCTTCGGTTCATTTTCCTTCACAAGTGTGCAACATGGGTTCAAGTTCATTTAGATGCGTCTTAAAATGTGAATGTTTGGTTCATAATGAGTATGGTTTCCTTCTATTTTACTTCAGGTCTTGGCCCTTGTGGCTGATGAAGTCTACAAGTGCTACATGGGGTTATGTCTCTGCACTCTACGATAAAATCATGAAGCAACGCCCCGGGTTTTTAGCTTGCTTGTGCAAGGATACAGTACCCACGAGATACTGGCTGAAATTGCTTTGTTTCCGCGCAGCATTTAAAATATAGAGCAGATGGCGCCTCAAGATATTTTGCGAATATGCAGGGAGAAGACACATCCGTCTAACGGAGATGAGACATTTGTTTCCCTCTCAGATGGATTTGAGCTACATGGAGACGGGGAGACGGGGAGACGGAGGAAATTTTCTTAACGTAGGCACCAGTCCTGTTAGTTTTATCATTCCATCGTTATCATCCCCTCATTTATAAATGTGTAGAAAACAAAACGACTTTGACGTTCTGTCTCTGAATCCTTTCAGTGATGCTATATTGTTAGTGGAATGATACAGTTAATGCAAATTTGTCGGAATCCCCTTCTCTTAATTAAAAAATCGCGTGTACCCCCCAAGGATTCATGAAAATAATTAAATAATACAACTTATTCCAAAATGGCCGTCGTCGGGTAAAAACCGGGACGAGTTGCATGGAAACGAGGTCATGAGGGCCAAATCTGAAATATTTTCAGTTTCTCCTAAGACGTTTCGGACAAAAGTACGGACCTTTTACAACAAGGAAGAGAAAAAAATCGTAAATGCATTGTATGGTCCCCATTTAGGTTACGCTGTCGGGGTGACTCGTGCAAAGGGCTGTCAACTTAAGTCCAGCTCGTAAAAGATTAGTTAAGGCTGCTTTATTCACCAGAAATGTTTGCCGTGTGAGTTATACAGAATTAAGGTTTTGATTCTTTCATTTCAGGGTAGAGGAATATGTAACAAGAAAATTGGATCAAAATATTATCGATCCAGACCCCGAGATTATTTAAACGAAGCGGAAACTTTACCGTTGTGTACCAATTTAAGAAAATTAGTGGGTTACTTAAGTGCTTGGACACAGTGGAAACTGAAAATTCCATCAGACGGCTGGGGGTCATCTGATAAAAACGCCTCTTTTTACAAGGGCAGATATGGACAGACATAATGGAAAGTGTGGGAAGCGTATCAGGGGAGATAACCATGCATATCAGTCTGTTCCCACAGGCTCAAGAAAAGGCGAAAACCTACCCTGAAGGTGAATATTTACATGATATTCAAACAAACTATGACCATCAGTACTTTTATCATCGTGTAAAATACTTTCATAGCTTTAAAATTAATGAAAGCCTTCACAATTTAATTATTGCTCTATGTATAATTTCTGGAGGGGTTGTTTTTGCAAATTATGGCTCCTTGCGTGTTGCCGGCCGTAAAATCCGGAATTTGCAAACAAGTTTCAGCTATGATGCCAAAGGTGTGCAATCACACTCTTCATAATTATAAAAATGTCACAGAACTACAACACGAGGCAGATGAAAACTGTTCAGCAACGTGCTCCTCAACCTTGCAGAGATGGCATCAACCACGGGTTGAAGACACTACACCCCGCCCTATATTATGGAAGGGTCTTTTTCCAAAACACAACTAGAGGGTGAGCAAAAAAGTTGTGGTATTACGTGTTACTTTTATGAAGCGAGAAAAGTTAACAGGAAATAAAAACTGAATGATTTTGTGAAAGGAACCATAATAATTGATGCACACTATTGGTGATTTGCTGAAAGCATTAATAGAGAAGATGGCTGCGTTGGGGGGGATTGGAAACCATTATCAGGACTATTGCGTGAACCTTTACCTCAGCTGGTCAGGGTACTTTTACATTAGTAGGGAATTTCAAAAACCTATGGCTGCCGCAATCATGTTAATGTATGAATATGAAAGCGATCTTCGCAGTAATGAACACTACTTAGGCAGTAGTGAAAATAAGGCCCTAAAAAATTCTGGCCCGTACGGGATTTGAACTCATGCATATTCATTTCTTTCTCCGCAGTTCACATATATGATTTTCATATATTTATAATTCACGGGTTTATTTGAAACCAACATAATGGTCAGAGCGCTGCACCGATATCGCAGAGGTAAAGGGTCAAATCCTGTGCAGGCCTGATTTTTTTTCAGGCCGTAGTTTCACTACTGCTTAAGATGCGTTCAATACTGAGAAGATCGCTTCCATACTCATTTCTTACTCTGCAGTTGACATATATGAGTTTCATTTATTAACAGTCATTTAAGCCATTGTATATCAGTAGGCAAGCTGTGGGTGTCTATTTGTAAGTGTAGGCTATGGTTGCTTCTTAATTGATCCTCAGTATTCAAGTAGTGTCAGTATTTCAAGTTAAGTTAGTGTATAATTGAAGAAAAGAAGCAACATGAAAAACGATACATTTTATTTACCATTATTTTTAAAAGAACTTGGGATGACTCGCAAACTATTGCCGCACTGTTGCTACGATGAGTCATCTAACGCATTTAATTCTACTCTGTATCGGTTTATCTTAACCCTTTAATCACTAAGAGTGATTGATATCTTATTTCTCCTTACAGTAACACTTGGAATCAAACGTTGAGGTCATGAGAATAACGAAAATGATCACTCATAAAGGTCATAAAATCAGGGAAATGATCCGTCAACAGAGAAGCTCTGAATTGTTGAACAAATTCTCCATATAGGTACCATTGTAAATATGTAGAGACCAGTATGGAGAATATGCATACTGATTCAATGATGTAAAGGGGTTAAGATGTTTCAATCCTCTTCAAACAAAGTACACTTGTCTAAACAAGTTTAAACGTGGAAATGATTTCGGTGATTGTTAGATTTAGGGTATTTAGAAAGCGTAAAGTTTAATCAGAACTGCATGAGTTACTTGAATTAGCTAATAAATGTCAAAACGACGAAAATCACCTTATTTTTGTACTTATACATTTAAACCTTGCATTTTTTGTTTATTTCCAGAAAACTTATGTTTTCATAATATTTTTAAAACCATCATCTCAATTATGTTTAATGAATTATTTTTCATTCTTTCTACCCATTAATTGCCAAAATCATGCTGCCTGAGCTCACCTAAACAGAGGGCCTTTCAAACTTGGCCCTGATAAAGTTTGAATAAACAATTTGAGCCATGGATTGAATGAATTTTTGTATTTTTGTGTAGATGTAAGTGAATCATTGTCATTTAGTTTTAGTCCAAATGAGTGTGCCAAGCTCAAACGTTTGCTGAAATTAAAGCGTCTTAAAATTATGCATCAAACTACTCGAAACGTTCACGGAAAATCGATATACATAATAGATGTGCTACCTTATCAACAATGTAAAGAATCTATCTATGACAGCGAATCTTTCGCATTTTCCCTTCCTCGTCTATATAGAGAGAATTTAATTTAGCTCTGTCCCTTACGATTGTTTATCACTTAAGCAATCCTCTGGAAAATTGGTTGAAACGTTTAACTTACGACCATGGATCAGGATAGCAGATGAAATAACCTACAAATTGAAGACTGACCTACCTAACACGAGGGGATTAATGTTATAAAAATATCTAGAAAAAGTTTGATTTTTGTTAAATACAAAAGCGCTTATGGTACAGTTGAACCTTTCCTTACGGACACCTCTTCAATACCGACACCACACCAATAAGTACGGCGGACAATTCCTATATCCAGGTCAAAATTTTGATATATTCTCTTTATAATAAGAACTTTTTCGATATATTCCCTCTCTAATAAGGACGACGCATCCTGAGTCTAAGACAATCATGGTATCTTGATACTCAGAGAAAAGAAGCAGGGGTGTGCTGTTTATGTTTCGATACAAACTTCAATCTTAAGAGTTACACCGTACTGAACTTAATGAAACAGACAATTCCCTTATACGGACACTTTGCTTTGTCCAGAAGGTTTCTGTATTACAGAGGTTCCACTGCAGTGTTTTTGCAACTGTAAGTGTAAACAGTTAGGGTCTAATACTAGTTCGAAAATAAAGAAATGGAACGAGCAGTTATCGAACCATTATTCAAAGAGAAAATGTACTTTCTGCAACTTTTTAAACAGCACCGAATTATCTCGACATTAAGACAAAGCATCAGTAAATAATTGTCGTGAGGACATTGTTATACAGATATTATACACTCTCACACCAAAACCAGCTACAATCCTTTTCTAATTAAATGCTGGCTAACATCAATAAGTCATCAAGGCAATCTCGTTGCAACGCTTTCTAGTCTCTAATTTGTAAAAGTAAAGTAAGAGGTCGAGGCCTTCATGTCTTCTTTCGCGATCGATTATATTCAGTAATGTCGTGTCTTTTCGGCACAAATGAGGAAAAGTAAATTTTCAATGCATGCATATGACCAGATCGATGATCATGCACGTTGAAGAGCAGTTTAGGCGATACTTCGAAGAGAACCGTGACTTCGGGAGAGACATGCAAACGAGAAAATAACATACAATAAAATGATAAAAGATACAATGACTTTTAGTCAGCCTCGACTCAAAAAAAATGGTAAATAAGAGAAAATCATAAACATTCATTCTAAATCACTGCACGCTAACAAGACCAGTTAAAATTTAAACGAATATAAAACAACAGATATATTTACAAAGGAATTTAAAAGTACTTCACATTCAATTTATTTTTTTTTAACTTTTTAGCCCTTGTTTAATCAGTCCCACAGTAGCGCGAATCACAAGTTGGTGGTGGAAGCATATTATAGATAAAGTAGGATCCACAGTTTTTCACGTCAATTTTAAAGCTGTTTTTTCAACCTGAAAAACGACCACTAAAGCAGACCTTTCTTTTGACTTCACCATCTTCCACTGTAGGATGAGAACCATCCAACCAACCTGACCAGTTTGTACCACATTTGTATGCTGGCACACGCGTTGTTGGCATTTTTGTCCCTGCAGCTCCCACAAAACGATACCATCCCTTAAGCTCACTGTCACACAGAGGTTGATCACCGTATTGTGTTATGTGATGGATTTTTCTTTCACGGTCTGTCAGATTTATGTAGTTGTAACAACGATCAGCTAGAGAATCAAATATATTTCAAAGAGGAAATGATAATCGTGTTTATCAAGGTTAGAGCTTTCAAGAATTAATGGCAGTTAAAGATTATTAATGCTTTACAGTTATAGCATGCACTTTTTAAAAAAAACGGCAGGTAAATTTCCACCAACTTTGCAATTACATTTCTTTACCTAAAAGGGAAAGTACACTGTTCGATTCGCTTCTCTTTCCAAATAGCGCTAAAGTATAGCGATTTTTTTTCGGGGATGACTGTTTCAAACTGAAAAAGGACTTTTAAAGGAACTAGGAACTTGAATTCACAGCTAAGGGTTCACCTCAAAAAAGGTTAAATAAACTAACATGAGGTAACCTTTGAATAGCAAATTATGCATTTGAGTACCTCTCATGTTTGATAGTTTTTGCTAGTATTGACGCTAAAAGCAGCTCAGGATCAACTAATATCGCAGATCAAATCCATATCAAGGCTCACATTTCAAAAAATTAATCTTTTTGTCGAAAAATATGCCTTCGTCAGTTATTTTCGTTACTGTTCTAATCCCAGAATGAAAATAAACCTGAAATCCGATTTCTACGTTTTAATGCTAATAAAGAATTTCAAGCAGATGGAAAAATAAATAGACGAACAAAATGAACGTGCAGATAAACAGAGAGACAGACAAAAAGACACTCAGACAGACAGTCCAACAATAGGGATTATGACAGAGAGAGAGCATCGGACCAAGAGAAAGAGGGAGGGAGAGAGAGGGAGAGACAGAGAAAAATAGTAGAAAAGACTCCTAAGACGATGTTCACGTAGGCCTAAATAACACTAGAGTAAACAAACCTTCGCATTTCATGCCATTCCAGAAATTTCGAGTCTGGCAGGTGCAGTTAAATGACCCTACAGTGTTTGTACAATTGGCGCCACCCTTGGTACAGTTATTATCAACCAAAGCACACTCGTCAAAATCTGAAAGTAACACAAGGACATTCTTGAGAGGTCTGGGGGAATATGTGACATCAAATATTATATGAGCTTCAAAACATTTTTCCTTTAATACTAACAACCATTTAAACCATAAAATAAATGCCACATGTAAAAGTTGAGGGATAGGACTTATAGACCTTCTTGTGTTACGGCAGGAATACGGCTTGTTTGCTTATAGAACGGCTGATGGATAATGTACTCCCTATTTGGTGATTACCAGTCAACACTTACCTTTGCACGTTAGGCCATCTCTTGTAAATCCTTCTTTACAATTGCAGTCGTAGGATCCACGGGTATTTATACATTCAGCATTTGAATCACATTTGTTTTCTCCTATATCACATTCATCAACGTCTTAAAGAAAGGATCATGTAGAAATACAATTACAGAGATTTCGAGACCACAGACTTCGAATAAAGCACAGTACACAATGAATTAGGGTCTGCATATCTTTTATTCATTAGGGACTTTAAGAAAACCATGACGACGACAGTAAAGAAAATGTAACGAAACAAAAGATCAAATGAGAAAAACAATTTTGCAGCACGTGCGTTGTAAAATTTGTACCTTTCTTAGCCACCTCATACAGAACAAAATCGTGAAATCACCAACTTTAACGTCCTCTTAGCAACTATGTCACTTTTTATTTTGAACTTAATGAAAGAAGTCGCACCGTCAGGAACGGTAAACGCATAGAGCTACTGGCAGGGTTGCATTGCAGAGAGGATCCATCGCGTTCTCCATTGCTAGAAGCGGCAATGAGGATATCTTCCTCAGGATAAACGCCTTTCGACCTAGCGTTACCTACCCCCCCCCCCCCTCCCTTCCCCCAACGCTTCCTTCCCCAGTTTTCTCTCATGGTTTACCGCTGCTCTTTCTTCGTCCTCGACGAAAAAATAAAAAAAAGTGCATGAGGAGAGCACTAAAGAATTTATTTAAAACAACGGTCACCGACTTTCCCTATCGTTAAGTGACTGCTAATACTTAGATATTGAACACGTATATCTGCCTCACCTTCTGTGCAATCTTCACCTGTGTAACCCGGTACGCAGACACATCTATACCCCTCACTGGAAAAACCGGCCTGGCAGATCGCATTACTCGGGCATGGCTTCTTTTTGCAAGCGTTCTTTACAAAGAAGTAAAAAAGGACAAGTCAAGGCTTATCTACGCAATTACAAGGCGGGGAGGGAAGGGTAAGGAGGTAAATTGACATAGTCATTCTGAGGGTGGATAAATGAAACAACTAGAGCGGTTTAAAATGATCATCGAGTGTTGGCAATACTTCCAGGAAAATTTAATATTGCATGCTTTTTTTACAATAAAATAAATTAAATGTACATGTACTTTGTGAATAAATCGGTCACAAATGATTAAAAGCTAATGAAGGAAAGGCAAATAATTGAAATAAATTCGTAGATTAGCAATTAAATTACAGCAGCCCAAAACTTGTGTTTTTTTCATCCGGCGCTCAAACTGCGTTTACTAATACCATACTCTCCATATTCAAAGGGCAATCGAATTCAATCAAGGTTCCAACTGACTCATGCTTATAATTGTATCTTTGACGTTCGGCAAATATCGAAACTTCGGTGAGATAACGATAAGCGTTAATTTGTAAGCTACGTCTCAGAACCAATCGCGTTAATTGCAAACAGTGATAATTGAAAGCACTTAACCTAACTGTCGTATATGCCAACTGGCTGCTGGTCATTATGTTGGTTCCAAATAAACCCGTGAAGGGAAGAATAAATAACTGTAAATTTATGAAAATCATATCTATGAACTGCGGACCAGCTCCGACATGGCTTGTTAGCTCAGTGGATGGAGCGCTGCACCGATATCGCAAAGGTCATGGGTTCAAATTCCGTACAAGCCTGAATTTTTTTCAGGCCTTATTTTCACTACAGTTTAAGTAGTGTTCATTAAAGCGAAGATCGCTTTCAAATTTTTTTCTTTAACCGCAGTTCACATATATGGTTTTTATATATTTACAGTCAAAATTATAAAGATGTGAATAAACCAGTAAAAAGTTGAATTGTAACAAAGACATAAGGATTGTCCAAAAGAAGACCTCTGTTATCCTAATCATTGCAGCTATAAACACACCTTGGTTCCACGATAGGTGCTGTTTGGAAATGACACCAGATCACTCGGATGTTCAAAATGTGTAGCGTTATTCATCTCGCATTTGGTGATCGAGGGAGAATCATTGGATACTAATATATTATAGCTCACACAGTTAGGTTCCATAAAACACAATGCTCCACAGAAGTCCTTTGCTACGTTGTCAACTTCTTCTATCTTGTGGTTAAGCAGCCGTTTTCCTCTAAATGCAAGGGCAGCACTGAACTCCAATTGACGACATTGGTCTATAGAAAGGAATGATATTTTCCGATAGGAAGAACATAATACCACTGGTTACAAGGGAATGCTCTATTTGACAGACACTGGATCTAGTAGTAAAGGTAAATAATAGGGAAGGATGGAGGTAGAGAAATTGGTAAAGGAAACTGCAGTCAACGTCATACAAAAAGTGTACGAATTTAAATCAACGAAAAAACCGTAACATGAGGTTTCGATTATATCCTGTTATCATTGTCAAAATTGAAAGGGATTGGCATAATTGATGTACTATATGTAAATATGTATAGAAATGCTAAGGTACATAAATTATTTCTTCAATGAGAACAAAGCTTAAAAGTGAGCTTTGTATTCATACAAACAATTTCACACGAATGGAGTCTGAGTAAGTGTTACAAATAAATAACTGTAATAATAATAATAATAATAATAAATAATAATAATAAATGATTGGCTGAAAACGAGTACATTCTTATGTAACACGACCGCAACGTTATAACGCAGGTGCATAGTTACAACACGAGGGCAAAATACAAATAGTACGAGCACGCTTTTAAAATTTCGTCTGTCTTGACCTTCTGCGATGTTTTTTCGATGTACATTGTAACAAGTAATAACATGATTCCCCCTGCAATTTGGTGTAATAAGCACTTGCAAATTTTTCAGACTACAAATCGCACTTGCCCTACGGGCTCGTGCAATTTTGTTGTCTTTGAAAAATATATACTCGTGCTTATTTACACCAAATTGCTCTCGAAATCATGTCGTTGCCTAAACTTAACGAGGGTGGATGGTCCTCCCTAGACTTTATGGTCTTACATGAATTGGTAAAGTTAACCTAGAATCGATCAAAACTACAAGCCATGACTGAATACTACGATATTGAGTAATGTTCTGTAAGGTTAATGTCTGCTCTTTTCTTTTCATAAGGAGGATCTGGGATATAAGATAGTCGAGCTTTCTAGGGCACTTCTTTAGAATTGCGAAATTCTCACTAGGTTCGCTGTTCTCAGATTGTGTTGTACGTACCACTATGCAGTGTGTTGTTTTGGAAGTGGCTGCAGGTGTAACCTGTATGGTTTCCCAGGAGAGGCTTAGAGCTTTCTGTTTTGTCTTCTTTTCAAATAAATATGGAAACTTATCACATCGAAAGAGTTTATTGATATGTTTAGGGGGAGAAATTTATAGTTTTGTTGTGTTCTGTTTTCTTTTTTTGCTTTTGTTTTTATTTTCAGAGACTTAAACAAGTAGGATTGCGACAGACGTTGCCTTGAAAAAGTTTCGTTTCATTTTATAATTTTCACCTTTGTCCTTAAAGCGTCGCCTATTGTATCTGATGAGTTATGGGATAATTTGAGCTTTTGTTTCACTACTTCGCAGAAGTCGCCCAAGTTTTGACATGGGGCTGCTTTCAATTAAGGCATAAGTGTATTTATTTTGTAAATAATTGATAGGTGATATTTCAGTTCTGTACCTGTCAAAGGGGAAAGATGCAAATTTTGTTGAAGAATTGGTATTTCAAAACACGAAAAGTTAGTATCGAGACGAACAATTTAGGATCTAGGATGTAGATTGGAGAAAATTTTAGTGGGCAGCTTTCATGAAAGTCCCGGTGTTTTTCCAAGTTCAATATGTCAGTGTAGAATACAGATAATGATGATAAAAAGATGAGACAAAACTAAATTCGGTTATTTCTTTCGAGATGATTGTGTTCCTTTTGAATTCCAGTCTTTAGATAACTAAAGGATATTAAGTTGTTTTATCGAAACTAATTCCTTACACGTGAGTTTGAAGCCATAAAACGATTAAATTTAGATTTAGGTGTATTCGACGGAAGTTCACGCGATAAAAAGGTTGCGTCGACATTTCCACCGTTTTTACGATTCTACATATTTGCTTCTGATGTTAATCGATAATCATTTTTAAAGCGACAGTTAAAGGACTAATTAGACTTTCGGGGGAGGTTTTTGAAATTTCTACTTATTTATTTCGTTTTGTAAATATGCTGAGAGAAAAATGGATGATTAAGCTTCACTTTAGCTGACTAAATTCATAGTCATACTCATGAAAATAACGGCACGAATTTGTGCCTTTCATCCCAAACGCCTGATTAAAAAAACTTGCGTGAGGTAGATCCCACCTGTCTTTAAAGATTAACGTCTCCTCATAATAGCTTTATAAACATTATACCCTCCTATAAGAAGGTAGAACATTTTGAAAACCTTGGAATTTTTGTAATGGTCACGATAGAACACTCGCAATGAATTGTTTTGTTCATTCCCGCTTCCAACACATTATAAAATAACAGTTTTAAAAACTTTCTCCTTATACTGATTAAAAAATCTACCCACCTTCTTTGCAGTTCATAGCACACATCAGAGAGCACAGCATAATGAAGGTACCGAGAGACACAATGCGAGACATGTTGCAAAACTACTCCCGCCAAATTACCAAAATGTAAGATTGTGCACCGCGTTACTTGCATGCAAGACGCTTCTCGCCTGGAGCTCCTGAAGACTCAGTGTGATGTGCCACGGAGACAATTAACGTTGATGAATTAGAGATCTATTTCCATCTACGTAAATTAACTTTAGGCATTGCATTAAGTAATTGTTATGATAGACGTCAGACACCTTATTGAGATATTCTGACTTTTTTCGGGCCTTAATTTCACTACTGCTTAAGTAGTGTTCAATATTTCGAAGGTCGCTTGCATATTTATCAATTTAATAATAATAATAATAATGTTTATTTCTTATATTGCGCAGTCTAACATGCGATGATATGATTGAGTGCGCATTACAACAGTAAAATCCACCCAACCCAACCCAGGGGAGGACATCCATCACACAGTAATCTCGTGCGTGGGAAATTAACGTCTCCTACCCCAAACCCTGCAGGAGACGGGACCTCCGGCTTAACGTCTTATCCGAGAAGACGAAGCAAGGTGAGTGAAGCGACTTGCTTAAGGCCACAACGTTGTGCCCCATCCAGGACTCGAACCCGGGCCGTCCGACCCAGAGTCCAGCGCTCTGACCACTGGGCCACTCACCGCAGTTCACATATATGATTTTCATATATTTAGTCATTTATGTCAGTGTCTATCAGTAAGCAAGCTGTGGGTGTATATTGGTATTAATGTTAATGTTGCAAGAAAAGTTAGAATATAAATGAAGAAAAAAAGCATCAAGAAAAACGATGCATCTAATTTACCGTCATTTTGTAAACAGAACTTGAGATCAATGAAAACTACAAGCCATGACTGAATACTACGATATCGAGTATGTTCTGTGAGGTTACTTTCTTGTCTTTTCTTTTTTAATAAGGAGGATCTCGAATATAAGATGTTCGAGCTTTCTAGGGCACTTCTTTAGAATTGCGAAATTCTCACGAGGTTTGCTGTTCTTAGATTGTGTTGTACGTACTACTATGCAGTGTGTTGTTTTGGAAGTGGCTGCAGGTGTAACCTGTATGGTTTCCCAGGAGAGGTTTAAAGCTTCCTGTTTTGTCTTCTATTTAAATAAATATCGACACTTATCCTATTGAAAGAGTTTATTTATATGTTTGCGGGGTGAAATTTATAATTTTGTTTTTGTTATGTTTTGTTTTGTTTTAGTTTTTATTTTCGGAGACTTTTGCCTTTTGTATCTCAGTGATGAGTTATGGGATCATTTAAGCTCGTGTTTTCAACTACTTCGCAGAAGTCAACAAAGTTTTGGGGTTGATTTTAATTTAAGCATAAGTGTATTTGTTTTGAAAATAATTGATAGGTGAATTTTCAATTCTGTACCTGTCAAATTGGAAAGATGCAAATTTTGTTGAAGAATTGGCATTTCAAGACACGAAAATTTAGTATCGAGACGAGTAATTTGGGATCTAGGATGTAGATTGGAGAAAAATTTAGTGGGCAACTTTCATAAAAGGCCCAGTGTTTTTCCAAGTTCATTATGTCAGTGCAGAATACAGAATTCCAGTCTCTAAATAACTGAAAGTTATTTCGTTGTTTAATCGAAACTTATTCTTTACCCACAAATCTGAAGCCATAAAACGTTTAAATTTTTTTCAGAAGGAGCTATTTCTATATTTAGATTTAAGTGTATTCGACGGAAGTTCACGCGATAAAAAGGTCGTGTCGACATTTCGACCGTTTTTACAATTCTACATATTTGCTTCTGATCCTAATCGAAAATCATTTTCAAAACAACAGTTAAAGGACTAATTAGAAGTCCGGGGGCGGTTTTTGAAATTTTATATTTATTTAATTATTTCGTTGTGTAAATATGCTGAGAGAACAATGGATGATTAAGCTTCACTTTAGCTGACTAAATTCTAAATTCATAGTCATACTATGAAATTTTGTGAGCGGCACGTAGGGAGTTTTTTCTTCAGCGTCAAAGCATACTAACAAAATTAAAAAGAGTGCAACATGAATTTGTACCGAAATTATAGCCTAAACCTCATGATCCTTTTATCCCAACTGCCTGCCTAAAATCCCACCTGTCTTTTAGGAGATTTACATATCCTCATAATAGCTTTATAAACATTTTACTCTCCTATTAGAAGGAAGAACATTTTGAAAACTTGGGAATTTTGGTGATAGTAACAATAGAGCATTGGAAGTGAATTACTTTCGTTTATTCCTGCTTCAAACGCATTATAAATTTCCAGTTTTAAAAATTTTCCCTGATATTAATAAAAAAATCTACCCATCTTCTTTACATTTCACAACACACATCAGAGAGCACAGCACAGTGAAGGTACCAGGAAACAAGATGCCAGACATGTTGCCAAACTGCTCCTGCAAAATAACCAAAGTGTAAAATTGTGCACCGCGTGACTAGAATGTAAGACGCTTCTCACCTGGAAAAAGACTCTGTGTGATGTACCACGGAGACAATTCACGTTTATGGATTAGAGATCTATTTCCATCTGCGAATTGTTCAGTCCGTGTCCGAGTCACTTTCGATTAAATGAAATCGTCGTTTGCGAGGTTTAACCATGTTTGTTTTTAATTTCGGCGTAGAATCGCTCGAGCAGAGTGTTTTAATTGTGCTCCTAATTTTCGATTTCCTTGGCAATTCCCTCCTCTAATCACCACTTTTTCCAAGCCGACAAACAAATTGCGGTTGTAACTTATTTTCAGTCGAAATAAGTTCGTCAAGCTCAAGTATTTGCTGAAATTACCGTTCGTCTTAAAATTATACATCAAACTACTCCAACCGTTTACGGAAAACTGATATACACAATTGGGGTTGCTACCTTATTGTACAATGTAAATCTCAACGAATCTTTCACATTTTGCTCTCCTCATCGGACAGAATATAAGTTTAGGTTTGTTTAGCAGCGTTGATAAAATTCGCTTTTTCAATACAGTAAATATGTTTTTACACAATAAATTGTCAAAAACTTATTTCACACTAAGCCAAAATGTGTTTTGAAACAAGGAACCATAAATTCTTAACCAGAGTATAGTAGCAGTAGCAAACCTTTATTTAACTAGGGTAATCCCTTCAGAATACTTAAAAGTATATCTGTTATCAATAGGAGCCCTAGATTAAAACTAATAAAAAATTCAAAATAAGTAATAAGAAACTAAGTAACTACGAGTTAATAATAGTACAGTACAACAATTAAAATTAATTCTTATTTACTAAATAATTATTATGCACAACTGAGCCATTATAATTATAATATAATCATACATTCTTACTGCAGGTAAGTATATAAAATTGCTTCTTCTTGTTTCTCTTAAAATAACTTCCTTATTCAACTTAAAATAATTCTTTTAAAACTGTGGTACATTATTTTTTAAACACCTCTTCACTAAACCTAAAATATGAGCGTTACGGCGATCTTCTAAACTCTGAAATTTAAGATAGTCGGTGGATGTTGTACCACATTTAGATTTAACCATAATTTTCGAGGCCCGCCGTTGCAAAGATTCAAAACTTTCCATATCTGCTTTATTGCAGCCGGACCAAACAACATCGCAATAATCAAAAATAGGCAAAATTAATGAATTATACATCTCGAAAGCTGCATGTACAGTGATATTCCTTCTGAGGCGCCAACTCTTTTAGCAACCTTAGAAATAACATAACGAACATGGTCTTTCCACGTAAGACTATCGTCAAGAACGATGCCTAAATACTTAAAATCATAAACTCTATTAATTCATAATCACCTATTTTGATAACTACTGTCAGTAGCTTTAGAAAGCCCAGCATCAGTTCCAAAAATTACAAATTCTGTTTTTCTTTTGTTGATAAAAGAAAATTACTGAGAGTCCATTTATTCACTTCATTTAGTTCGGCATTCAAAGTTTCCTCCAAGATTTTAATGTCCTTGTGGGCTGCAAAAACAACCGCATCATCAGCGTATAATAATATATAACATTTGCTGATAGCAGTAGGTAAATCATTGATGAACAGCACAAACAACAATGGTCCAAGGATTGAACCTTGCAGCACACCAAAAGCAACATCACAAGGGTCTGACAGAGTACTTTGGACTGTCACCACTTGTCGTCTATCGGTTAGGTAATCCCTAAACCTTCCAAGCTCTTTTCCAGTGACTCCATATCCCATAGTGAGTTTCTCCAGTAGCAGGTCATGGTCCACTGTGGCGAACGCTTTCCGCAAATCGATGAAAACTGCTCCAGTTAGTAGACCCTGATCCATACTGCGCCTTGTGCTGTTAGTGAATGATAAGACAGCCAAATCAGTAGAGTGGCCCTTGCGGAAGCCACATTGGTAGGGACCCAATAACTTTTCTCTAGCCAGAAAATCATATAACTGCGTGTGAACTACTCTTTCCAGAACCTTGGATATGGTCGGTGGTACAGATATCGGTCGATAATTATCCATGTCATTTGATTTGCCATTCTTGAAAAAAGGATTTACACGTGCCCATTTCCATTCAGAGGGGACGTATCCATAAATCAAAGAAGCATTAATAAGAGTATCAATAAATAATATTAATAGTAAATATGTTTTGACATGAGAAATTATCAAAAACTTATTTTAGACTAAGCCAAAATGTGTTTTGAATTAAGGAACCATAAATCCTTACCACAGAATACAGTATATATGTTTATCGGATCAAACCAAATGAGGTTCCATCTAGGAAACGAACAATTCTTCAACTAAAATAGAATAGTTTCAGAAAAGATAAAAATTGTGTAGCTACATAAAACTATAAAGGATTCGCACTTGATATGTACAAGATTCCTGATTTCTCCACAGGCGGCCCAAGCTCCAGCTATGAGATGATCATCTTCCAAGTTACAGTGGGGTCCCGGGCGAGGCTCCGTTTAAAAAGGAGGCAAGGTTACCTAGCTGGTTTTCAACGGTCGTGTGTCAAGGTTGATGTGAACGCGGGCTGTTAGAAACCTCTAAACTGGAAATTTTTGAAGCAAACTGCGGCTTAGCGTCGGTTACAAGGGGAAGATTGAGTTTGTAGTGAATTGAAATGAAACTACAATATATGTGCTTGGATTCTGCGTTGGATTTGTGGCCGCCCGGTCATTTTGAGCTTGGATTTTTCGCTTCTCGGATCAGGCGTTTGGAAATGGAGTGTTCAGCCTTGGGCTTTTCTTATGAACGTTGAAAACCTCGAAATGGACAACTCGTTAAAATGCGTTCTTTTCATCAAAGTAAGCAGTCAGATAACAAGCGATACGCTGTGGAAGTAAGGTGAGATTTTTTTTTGAGAATTTGACGTATTTTTTTTATTCCTTAGAGCGGTCGTAAATATTCCCATACAAACTCTTATAATTCCGCCATGACTGTTATTGCGCAAGATGATCATCTCAAGATCTTTCTTGAAAAGACTTGAAATCTTTCCAAGTGTATACATGGCTAGAAATCGAGGTCAGTCAGCGGCTGATGTCGCGGACGCAACACGAGCTGCGTTTCACCTTACTGCGTCTGCGCATCCCACTAAAATCAAATATCAAAAGATGTCGGAAATTACCTTTTACAAAAGCGCTCGATAGATAAATCCCCAACTTCCATTTTAAAAATGAATCAAATAGAGGCGTATCAGACATTTTGCAGCGCTGATAACTTCTTTATTATTTTCTTTCCGAGATATTGCTTGAGAAGCTGTTAAAATCTTGTCCAAGTAAGAAGCTTACTATTTTGTTTTTCAAGTCAAATTATTTTCGCGCCAATGCTGCAATCTATGTCAATCTTTGAGCCTCCAGTAGCTGCCCTGTAGCCGTATTGTCCATAAAAGGCTAGGTTACTATGTTTTTACAAAATGGCGATCGAAGAGTTCTTTGATATGTTTTCAGATCTTATAATTTTAGTTTTTGAGTCAACGTCTCTACTGGGAACAAGACCCATAAGAAAAAAATTTTTTTGGACTTTTGGAAGTCGTTTGGCAGCGTGGATTCACACTTTTATGACTTCAAATAGCCTTCAATTAGAAGAGATCGAACAAACGTGGGCAATTGATAAAACAACCCTTGTTGTGGCTGCAGGAGAAGCTTTAGCTGACCAACATAAGCCATTTTAAGACACTTAGGGCACCAAAAATGTTTAAAGTTTCTTCGACTGGGGCAGATCGTAGCGAAATCATAAGAGTTTGAGAACGGAGGTGAGTGATCTGAACACTCTTCTGATACATTTCAGACGAGGGCATTTTTAGTACACGCTTCCAGAAAATTACTGTGTCTGATTTTCAAAATTTTCCCACAGAAAGCCTTATGCAGCCGCCATATTTAAACTCCGTAATTTGTCTTTTATGCGCATGCTTAGCCGCCATGATGTCTTCGATTTCTAGCCATGATCCTTGTTTATAACAGAGATAACAACCCGATCAGCGGTAGATGGGCAATATTGCGCATGATTGCGGTGAGAAAACGCTGGCTCATGTTGGCCCAGACTAGGGGTGGGTTGTATTGAATAATCATAAGAAATAATTGGAAATAACTTGTCAACCGATTGGGATGGAAAAAGGAGATAGAAAATCGCAGATTTTAATCATTCACAAGACAACTCGCAGACAAAGACTTTCTTTGATTTGGTGGCTTCTAAAGAAGCTGTTTATTTTTTTTTTCCTGAGATGAAACACCTCAAAGGGTTAATAATGGCTTTTAATATATGAAAATCATGCATGTGAAGAAACTAATATAGAATCGATCCTCGCAGTTATGAACTGATACTTGAAAAATGGCCTGAAAAAAAATTCAGGCCCGTACGGAATTTGAACCCTAGACCGCTGCCAAACTGGTGCAGCGCTGTACCAACTGAGGTAACGAGCCATCTGGGAGTTGGTCATTATGTTGGACCCAAATAAACCTCCCAAGGCTGTGAATATGTGAAAATCATATATGTGCACTGCAGTTGAAGAAACGAATATAGAATCGATCCTCGCAGTTATGATTTCCATATATTTACAGCCATTATTCACCACTTGGAAGGTCTATTGACCAGCTCCCAGTTCGCTTGTAGGCTCAGTTGGTAGAGCGCTGCACTGGTATAGCAGAGGTCACAGGTTCAAATCCCGTACGGGTCTGACTTTTCTCAGGCCCTACTTTCAAAAATTCTGGAAGCGTTCTCTTTATCAGTAAAAACTTTGACTTTTTTACGCCTTACAGAAACAGCATAGGATTGAATGACATAGAAATTGGCCTTGAGTTTCCTGAAAGTCGAACTTTGCTGGCTCTCGAACGGAGTAAACATACCAATGACAGGCTGATCGTTAAACCTAACTTGGAAACCGCCGAAAGCATAGTCGCAAAAAATAACTACTCCGGGGAAGAACTTTGGCTGAATCCCATAACCGTCAAAGGCCTCAATATTAAGAAACCAGAAACGCAACCCCTTCAATAGAGGAACAGAAATAGGAAATGTACAGTCCCAGCCAGCTTGGATAGTAGAATGAATCTGCCAGGTAAACAGACTAGCGATGAGATCGACTGTTACAAATAACGAGTTGATGAAACCGGATACCTGAGCGAGATCTCTAAAAGTAACGGTTCGCGACGAAATAATGAAATCTAGATCGCTCTTAAGCTAGGCGATTTTCATAAGAGGAACTCCAAACTGCATCGCAATTGTGTCAGTAACAAAGCCCAACCACTGTCCGACTTGCATAGGCTCCAACTTCGACTTTTCCTTGTTCAATTTTAAGCCACACAATTTCAAGTCCTTTTGATGGACCCAACTAGCTGCAAGCGCGAAACCCTCTCCGGAAGCCCCGAGATACCGTCATCCAAATAGAGAAAACAACAGTGGCCCATCGAACGCCAACGCTTAACTAAAGGCCTTAGCAACTTCGTAAACAAAAACAAGTAGAACTCAAAGCGAATGGAAGGACCCTGAAAGTGAAAAAACGAACCTTGCCGCTACAGGGCAAGGAAAACCCTAGGAACCTCTGATATCCATGTTGTGGTACCCGGAGTCAAGGTCCTTGGTGAAAAACCAACATTTCTGCTCCAAAACATTGGAAAGACTATGTAAATTCTCGTACTTAAATGAATGCCTTAAAAGGCACGGGTTAACATGCCGGAGGTCAATCACCGGCCTTAACTTTTTACCCTAAGCTACTGTCAACGGATTCACACGGTAAGGTGGCTCTAAACGCTCCTCGATGCAACCAGCCGCCAACAGCTTGACAACAGTTTCCTCAACATAGCTGGGAAGGAGTTCGGCTGAACGATTATTCGTAATAAACCATGGGTCAGGGACTCTAATCAAAGCTTATAACCCTTAGAAATCACATCAAGCACAAAACGGGGAGGCAGCAATGGCAGACTCCCAATGACTAACACACTGTTTCAGGCGGCCTTTCACACCAAGGGAGCCCTTGGTGTGAAACCATTCACCATTCGCCAAAATTGAAAGAGAACTGAATAGTAGACTCCTCGATCTCAAACGACAAAACAAGATAGACGAAATAGTCTACCAAACACTCCGCTCTACAGACGGTTCTCCGCCTGCCATCCGGGGTGCCATTAAACACCACAAACCAGGATTCCCTCTTCGACCGATTGTATCGAGCATTGGGTCTGCCCTTTTCAACACATCCAAGTTTCTCTCTGATATCCTATCGCCGATTCAGAACCTCAATGGCTATTCTGTCCTTAACTCTTCAGAGTTTGCCAAAGAAGTAGCCAATATGGAAATTCTGATGATGAAGTTATGGTGTCATTCGACGTTGTGTCGCTTTTCACCGCTATCCCTGTCAACAAAGCGTGTGATTATATTCGCAACAAGTTGAACAATGACAGTACTTTACAATCTAGAATAAGCCTTACTACCGATGACATCATTTCTTGATTGGACTTCACTCTCTCCAACAACTATTTTGTTTACAATGACTGTATATACAAGCAAGTCCACGGATGTGCCATGGGCAGCCCTGTAAGCCCTATCGTCGCTAATCTTTGCATGGAGGTGGTTGAAGAATTAGCCATCAATACCTCTACAGCTGCACCAAGGGTTTGGAAACGATATGTTGACGACAGCTTTGTTATCATCAAGAAAGATGCTGTCTCCTCCTTCGCCATGACGCCTTAAACTCCATTGATCCCAAAATCGCTTTTACATTCGAAGAAGAAAACAATGGTCAAATCTCTTTCCTGGACACGCTTGTTCCCAGGAAAAATAGTGTTACTAGCATAGATGTTTACAGGAAGCCGACACACACAGATAGATATCTGGATTTTTCTTCACATCATGAATTAAAACATAAAGTCGGTGCGGCCTCGACCCTTCTATTCCGTGCAGCCAACCTTCCGAGCACCATTGAAGGTAAAAGACGCGAGACTAGCCACGTTACCGAAGCCTTAAAAGCTAATGGCTACCCATCAATAGTTATTTCCAACATTTTAAAAAAGAAGTCAGCTCCGACAACTCCTCCACCAGAAGAGTTAGTGTCCATGTTCTTCAAATGGGCCCATCCATCAGACACATCTCTGGGTTTCGCTTGTCTTCCCTACATCAGCGGCCTGACTGAGCCCCTTACCAGATTACTTCGTAAAAGTGACATTCGTGTGGTTAGCAAACCAGCTAAAACCCTGCAACAAGAAATCCCGTCACCTAAGTTTAGGCAGCCCTTAGATCTACAATGCAATGTTGTCTACAAAATTCCGTGCTCTGACTGCTGTTGGAGTTATGTAGGAGAAACTGGCAGATGCTTTAAAACCCGAAGAAAGGAACATCAACGAAATCTTAAAAACTATACGAGTGGCTCGAACATTGCCAACCACGCGTGGGAAAACAATCACGCGATTGACTTTGAGGGCGCTACCGTGATAGACAAAGGCAATTACCGCGTTCGAAAAACACTAGAATCTTGGCATACCGCAAAAACTGTCGGCGCAGACAATAATTCTAAACCGTTACCAAGACAATATTCTATCTTATTGTAATTTGATTTTGTTTTATTGTCCATTTTTGAACTTTTCACACTTCTATTGTATTTTTTAGTTTTATCTTTTTCACACCCTCCCCTGTATATATTTCCATTCACGCGCTTATTCTTTACATTCGTTAAAGGCTATAGTACAATAGCCGAAAGCTCATATTTTAAAACCTTTTTAACCAGAGAACGTTTTTTGCCTTTTTACTATGTCATATCCTGGTTACAGTTCAATTTTTAAAAGAAACATTAGCGAAAACAGGAAAAGTAAACTAAATCAGTGCTGGTAACACGCTGAGAGAAAAAAATACAAAACCACTTATGTTACAGTTGAACCTTTTCCTTGCGAACACCTCTGCAATACCGACACCTCGCCAACAAGAACGGCGGACAATCTTATATATCTAGATCAAATTCTGCTATATTCTCTTCATTAATAAGGAACCTTACTGATATAGAGGACAATAAGGACAACGCACCCTGAGCGTCAGACAATTATGGTCTATTTATACTCGGAGAAAAGAAGCACTCGTGTGCCTGCTCGTGTTCCTATGGACACTTCAATCTTGAGAGTTACACCATATTGAACTTAATGAAACGGACATATCCCTTATACGGACAATTTGCTTTGTCAATAAGGTTTTTGTATTACAGAACTTCGTCTGCAGTGTTTTTGCCGCTGTATATGTAAACAGTTAGGGTCCGATACAAGCTCGAAAATAAAGAAATGGAACGAGCAGTTATCGAATCATTATTCAAAGAGAAGATTTACTTTCTGTAACTTTTTAAACAGCACAGAATTATCTCGACATTAAGACGCACTATCAGTAAATAATTGTTGTAAGGATATTATTATGCTGAGATTATGCGCCCTTACACCAAAAACAATTACAATCTTTTCCGCTCAAGTGCTGGTTAACACCAATTTGTCACCTTGGCAATCTCGTTGCAACACTTGGTCTCCGATTTTTGAAAGTAAGTAAAATGTCGAGGTCTTCGCGTCTTCTTCCGCGATCGATTATATTCGATAATGTCCATCATGTCTTTTCGACACAAATTAGGAAAAGTAAATTTTAAATGCCTGCATATGACCAGATCGATAACCATTCACAATGAAAAAAAAAATTGACCATGGGACAGGCTTGCAAACGAGAAAATGACATGTAAAGAAATGATAAAAACTACAATGCCTTTAGTCAATCTCAACTTGAAGAGCGATAAATAAGAGAAAATCATAAACATTCATTCTGAATCACTGCACGTTCACAAGACCAGTTATAAAATTACAATTGTATTTACAAATGAATTAATAAATCCTTCACATTCAATTTCTTTTTTTTCAACCTTTTAGCCCCTCATTATTTAGTCCCACAGTAGCGCGAACTGCATTTTGGTGTTCCATAGAGATAGTAGATATAGAAGGATCCACAGTTTTTCACTAAAATATTTCTCTTGCCCTTGCAACCTGTGTAACGATCACTAAAGCAGACCTCTCTTTTTACTTCACCATACTCCAAAGTAGGATGAGCACCTTTCAACCAACCTGACCAGTTTGTACCACATCTGTATGCTGGCACACGCTCTGTTGGCATTTTTGTTCCAGCATCTCCCTCAAAACGATACCATCCCTCGTTCAGAATTGAGTAGTTATAACAACCGTCGGCTGGAAAGTTAATTGCAATTTAAAAAGGAAATGATAATCACATGGTTTAAATTTGACCTTGATTGCATCATCATCCATTGTCAGGATTATTCATGCATTATTACCAATCTATTTTCATATAAGCAGGCACTTGACACATTACAGCGACGATGTTGTGTAAAAACACACGGAAAATGTTGAACCAGCTCGGCGTTGACTTTCCAATTAACTTCTTTCTTCAAATAATAGATTCGCTATAGGAGCGCCAGTCCGCTAAATTATTTTTTACAACGAGCTAGAATCCTGCCACCCTTGTATTAAGGCACACTAAAATCGAAAATGAATTTTGGCAATGACCCATATGTAGATTAGGGCATTTAAAAGAGGGCGAAACGGGGAAATCATCTGTCATGTCAAATAAAGTTGGCTTGAAAAATTATCAAGAGTGGATGTAAGTAGTGCATTTAAAAGTGTTTCTCGTTTATAGCGAAGTGTTCGGAAGAAGCGGGTTGTTTTTTTATCTGTTTTCTTGCTTAAATTGAACAGCTCGGCTTTTTTTTTTTTTACTTTGCCGCCATCACTAAGCTTAATAGTTCTCTCCTACAAGTAATTTTACATTCTCTAACACCCAGTTTCGGGAAATTTTCGCTCATTAGCACGGCCCTTTATTCTGTATACCGATGAGGGCGACGTCGCTCTTAGCCTCGTTCTCACGCCGTAATTTCGGCACCAGATCACTGATGTCCGAGAACTCGGAAGTGGCCTATTCCAGCCTTTCAAAAGAAATGCAGAATGACGAACACATGGACACACAAAAAGACGAAAAAATGAAGGCTCAGACAACCAGACAG
This sequence comes from Pocillopora damicornis, assembly GCF_964200805.1. Classification (NCBI taxonomy): domain Eukaryota; kingdom Metazoa; phylum Cnidaria; class Anthozoa; order Scleractinia; family Pocilloporidae; genus Pocillopora; species Pocillopora damicornis. Next base: position 26,328,560 of record NC_142670.1, on the reverse strand, counting down.
AGCCAGAAAGACGGCTATTTCTAATTGGTTTAAAAATTTTATCAAACAGAGGTATAGAAAACAAACCTTCACATTGGTAGATATTACATCACGTGCAGTGACTTTATATCGATAAACCTCATCCTTGTTAGTATGCGGTGTTTTATCAGATATAAAGACACTGCACGTGACTTATAAATATTAATTAATTATCAACACAGAAACTGACACAACAAATGGTGGGAACATATTTAATGTTCTTTCAACAAATTTCACACAGTAAATTTACTTTTGCACTAAATTAATAATACAGTTGTGAAATACACATCTGGAAAAATTCTCTATTCCATTAGTACAGTAATCTGGTAAAGGCATATTAGACAATACATCACACGTGTGAGGTTTGATTTTCTTGCATACTAATTTAATCCCTAATGTTTTTCTCGTATGCTAATTTCTAACGTTCACAAAAGCATAATTGTTATGAACTCTCTTGACACACGCTTTTCCAAGAATGTTTTTGAAGCCGTTCAAAAAACTCGCAGCACGTGTTTTATCGGGTCAAAAACCACTCGGCTACGCCTCGTGGTTTTAAACCCGATAAAACACTCCTGCTCGTTTTTTTAACATTACTTAAACGTAAAAATGATTTCGATGATTGGTAGATTTAGGGTATTTAGAAAGCGTAAAGTTTAATCAGAATTGAAAGAGTTACTTGAATGACTATATAAATATATATATATATATATATATATATATGTAAACTACGAAAATCACCATATTCATTTAAGCCCTACACTTTTATATCTTTCCAGAAAATTTATTTATTCATAATAGTTTAAAAACTATTACCTCAATTATGTTCTTAAGAAATGGAAGTAATGAATTAATTTTTTTTTAAAATATGTGTTTAATTCTTGGCCCTTATAGAGCCTGTATGGACAATTTGAGCCAAGGATTGATTAAATTCTTGTATTTTTTTAAACATAGCTGAAAGGGAACCATTGTAATTTATTTTTAGTCGAAATGAGTACGTCAAGCTCAAGTATTTGCTGAAATTACCGTTCGTCTTAAAATTATGCATCAAACTACTCCAACCGTTTACGGAAAACTGATATATACAATTGAGGTGCTACCTTATCGTATAATGTAAACCTCAACGAATCTTGAGCAGTTTTCTTTCCTTGTCTGTATAGACAGAATTTAAGTTTAGGTTTGTCCACCACGATTTTTTTAGTCACTTTAGCAGTCCTCTGAAAAATCGGTGGAAACGTTGAACTTATGGCGAGGGATCAGGATAACAGATGAAATAATCTACAACTTAAAAACTGACGTACCTAACACATGAGGACCTAAATTTTTTGATGTTATGAAAATATCGAGGAAAAGTTTACTTTTTGTTACATACAAAAGCACAAATGGTACAGTTGAACCTTTCCTGACGGACACCTCTGCAATACCGACACGTCGCCAATAAGTACGGCGGACAATTTTCTATATCCAGATCAAAATTCTGATTTATTCTCTTTTTTATAAGGAACTTTCCTGATATAGACTCTAGTAAGGACAACGCACGCTGAATCTCAGACAATCATGGTCTCTTGTGCACAGAGAGAAGAAGCACGACTATGCTCTTCATGTTTCTGTAGACACTTCAAATGATTTTAAAAGTTACACTGTACTGAACTTAATTAAACGAAAAAATCTCTTAAACGGACAATTTTCTTTGTCCATAAGGTTTTTGTATTACAGAGGTTCGACTGCAGTGTTTTTTGCCGCCGTAAGTGTAAAGAGTTAGGGTCTAACAGTAGCTCAGAAATAAAGAAATGGAACGAGCGGTTATCGAATCATTATTTAAAGAGAAAATTTACTTTCTGTAAACAGCACAGAATTATCCCGACGTTAAGACGTACCATCATTAAAGAGTCGTCCAGGGGAAACTTCAAAGAGAACTGTGACTTCGGGAGAGACTTGCAAACGAGAAAATAACATGCAATGAAATGATTAAAAATACAATGACTTTAAGTCAATCTCAATTTGAAGGGCGATAAATAAGAGAAAATCATAAACATTCAATCACTGCACGCTAACAAGACCAGCTATAATTTACACGAATATAAAATAACAGATGTATTTACAAAGGAAACCATAGATCCTTCACTTTAAATTTTTTTTTAACTTTTAGCCCCTCGTTTAATCAGTCCCACAGTAGCGCATAGGACAACCTGGTGGTTTAAACAGTTTGTAGATAAAGTAGAATCCACAATTTTTACTGAAATTTTGACTTCATATTTGCAACCGGTAGGACGATCGCTACCGCAGACATCCCTGCGAACTTCACCATCCTCCACTGTAGGATGAGCACCATCCAACCAACCTGACCAATCTGTACCACATCTGTATGCTGGCACACGCGTTGTTGGCATTTTTGTCCCTGCAGCTCCCTCAAAACGATACCATCCCTTAGATAGCTCGTTGTCACACACTTCACTTCCCTGGGGCGTAGGGTAACTATTCTTTCTGTTACCGTCGTTCAGAATTGAGTAGTTATAACAACCGTCGGCTGGAAAGTTAATTGCAATTCAAAAGGAAATGGTAATCACATGGTTTCAATTTGACCTTGATTGCATCATCATTCATTGTCAGGATTATTCACGCATTATTACCACCCTTTTTTGATATAAGAAGGCACTTGACACATAACAGCGACGATGTTGTGTAAAACATACGGAAGTTTTTTAACCAGCTCGGCATTGACTTTCCAATTACCTTCTTTCTTCAAAGAATAGATTCGCTATAGGGCGAGTGCCACTCCCCTAAATTATTTTTCACAACGAGCTAGAATCCCACCACCCTTGTATGAAAGGCATACTAGAATCGAAAATGAATTTTGGCGATGACCCATATGTAGATTAGGGCGTTTAAACGAGGGCGAAACGGGGAAATCATCACTCAGGTCAAATAAAGTTGGCATGAAAAATTATCAAAAGTGGAAGTAAGTTGTGCATTTAAAAGTGTTTCTCGTTTACTGCGAGGTGTTCGGAAGAAGCGGCTAATTTGATCTGTTTTCTTGCTTAAATTGAACAGTTCGGCTCCCTCTTTACATTTGCAGCTGTAGGATCCAACGTTATTTCTACATTCAGCATTTGAATCGCATTTGTGTTCTCCCAGACTGCACTCATCAACGTCTTAAAGAAAAAATTTTGAAGTAATTAAATTACCAAGGTTTCGATTTTCTACCCTGCACAGACAACTAATAATTCATATCTTACAATGAGTGAGGGTCCGCTATTTTTTATTTTTACCAGGGATTTTCATAATGTAGACCGTAGATGTAGCGGAAAAAAAAGAGCTAATGAGCGAAAAAATAACGTAACACGCGCGTTATAAAACTTGTACTTTAGTTAGCTTTCCCACACAAGAAAAAAAAAAGTGAACTAGCCAAATTTTACGTCCTCTTTGCGTAGATACCTCCGCAGCAATGTAATCACGTTTTATTTGAACTCTAAGGAAGATATCGCACTGTTAGAAACAGTAAACGCGTCGAGTTACTGGTTGGATTGCGTTGCAGCAAGGGTTCATCGAGGTCTCCATTGCCAGAAGCCGCAATGAGGCTATTCCCTTCTTGATAAGTGTTTTTCCACCTTTAGCCAACCCTCCCCCCGGCCCTCTCCCCAGACGTTTCTTCAGGTTTTTCTCTCAGTTTACTGCTGGTCCTTCTTTATCCTCAACGAGAAATTAATGTACAAGGAGAGAAAGTTTTCGAGAAATAATTTTTTTCGTTCGACCGCTAACATATGCAAATTTTCACCGTGAATAATACCCGAGTTGTGTGACCTCATGTGACGAATGTACTAGACCTACGGTATTTCTGTTAACATAATCATTTGTTTTATCATCTAAACTTAATTCCCCTGTCGTTATTAAAGCTGGAAAAGAAACATTTATTTTTTGGTGAATATTTTTGTCCGACATACTTTTCCTATGTCAAAAAGTAACATCAAAACAAAGACAGTTTTAACAATGACCGATATGACACAATCTACTGAGCTTCAAGCTTTTATAAGACCAAAGAATGGTTACAAAGTTACTGTAAAAATTTCCTTGTGTTTTTGTGTTGTTCTATCTTGAGACGAACTCAAAGTCCGGCAAAATTTACTCTATAGTGACTATGAAATATACATGGTGCGCCTACTTGTCGCCACCGTTAACTGGCATAAATCACTACAATTTGCAAAAAAATCTAACATAACACTCTTACCTTGTTTACTTATGATTTTATTAGCTGTTTCGATGATCACGTTAATTATGCTCTCCCACATTCTAGCCAGATTTGAGTTTCAGTTTACATATCTTCTGTAACTTATTATATCAGTTGTGTGACAAGCGTGACACAGAATTTCAAAGATGAATCAACCTCCGAAATACCAAGAGATAGGTTTTTTTCCTCTTTGCATGACATCTAGAAAAACCTTTCAGGAATTACTGCATTCAGAAAACTAAAATGTCCAGATCCATCAATGATTCCTTTGCCGGCTGAAGTCAAAGTATGGTTACAGTAGTCAATTTGACTGACAAGCTAGATACTGATTTAGCTAACTGATCTGTTTTATAAGCGTCTCATCTTACATGCTAATATGGAGATTTGCTATTTAGTTAAATCGTTCGCTGGTGCAACTTGTGGGTTTAGTTATCGAGGAGACCAAGTTGTTCCCTTGCGTGATTGTTAAAAAGACATTTCAATTCACTTGCGGAGTTGCAAGTTTTCAGGTCCAGAAAATGAAGTTGATCTTGTTTTGTCGCGTGCCGGTGTCCAGCGGATTTGGACCCCCCCGGTCCAAATCCGCTAACGGATATAGACCCCCCCCCCGGTCCAAATCTGCTAGCGGATTTGGACCCCCCTCTGCGGATTTGGAGCCCTCAACAAAACTGAGTGACAACATCATCCCTGACGTTCTAGTAAAAATGGGTGATACTTTACGTTCCAGAGCGTACTAAAGTATGTTTTCAATTCAAAACATGCGTATCGTTAATGCATACGAACTGGCATCCCGTCGGATATTTCTTTTGACCAAGGGAAAATGGGCAAGAATTTAGTTTAATGTCTGGAGAGAGGTCGTTTTTGAACCTTTTCCGCGATAGTCGAACACCGTTAGATTCAATAAGAAACAAACTTGTGGCACTAATTTATTTTGTCATTGTTCAATGGCCGAGTGTTGGGACGACATGGTACAGTGCGAGGGATTTAAGACTGCCTCGGAGGACGAGTGGCTCTGCATTGTCTGCAGATTGCATGACTTCGTAATTGTTAAGAATGGCTGCCTGTTAGGATCGAGAATCGTCCGTCAACGACCATTTTGGTGAATTGCTCATATTTTGCCCAACGATACCCTTTGGTAAACTATTTTCAAAAATCAAGTTTAAAAGTTCCGACGATTATTAAATTTTTAGAAATTGGCGAAAATTTGAAAACGCGGTTTAAGTGCGGTTTTCCGCCTATCAAATTGTCCAAAATTCACTGCAAAAACCAAGCTCGGTTGAAGGCTTAAAATGAATTCAATTAACACCAAACTTCACACGAAATAAGAAAAAGCCTTCCCATCCATTTTCACTATGTTAATTTTTCTGTACACATTGATACTGAGAATTTTTAAGTCTTCTTAGCAACACCCTCAAATAGCGCTTGATATGAGAGCAAAAAATAGGTTAAATTTAACGCGATAAAAGTGTACCTGGTACCTCATTTTTAAATTTTTTAACTTGATATTCGTAATATAATGATACTATTTATTTCCTGAGTAAACTTTGATGCTTTGAATCGGACCGCTTCCCTTCGAAAATACCACAAATGTTTGTGTCCAGAGCGAGCAAAATGATGTGTGTTGTGTAAACAAACGCTAAACTTTTCATTCCTTCCCTGGTGGAAAAAGGTTTTAAAATAAACTTTAATTCCGGAAATGTTTGACTTGTATTCCACAAAATATTGAGTTATAGTGAAGTCGTACATTCAGAGTTGTGTGAGAGCTGAGAGAAAATAAAATCACCGTCGAAAATGTTCTTACAGTCATTTCATCGATCACCATTACAAGTATTACGATTACGAAAATTGTGACAATTGATCAGTCTGTTGAATGACTCTTAAACATTTCAGCTGCAAGGGCTTTGTTTTAGTTTGTTTTAGATATATATGTATATATAAATCAAGAATTCCAGCGAATACAGAAGGAGAACAGCATTCTTTACAAGCAGTTCAGTGTATTAACGCGAATTGTTCCTATTTATCATAATTAACCGACATCCGGTCCCAACAAACACTGGCCGCACCACATGAGACCCTAAATGGGCTGTCATCATGAAATATACCAAAGACTGAAAACAAAAACTTTACTAAAGGTCTGATAACTACACGATAACACTATTATACTTCAATCTCATTGAGCTTCCAACATCTCGCACCATCTTGACCAAGATGCTGTAATTCAAACACAATTTTCTCTCGTGGTAAAGCCTGTCAAGTCATCACTGCCCACGAAGCTCTTGCGCAAATGGTTGAAATTTCGTAACAGATCTAAGGAAAGTTATTTCACGGACGAGTCTTGAGCTTTCATACGTGCTCTCATCAGAAGTTATTATTTCTTGTCATTTTATGGCTCTCTGTAGCTATATAACGCTAGTTGGTAAGGTGACCCCTTGCGGGCGATCTCCTGATTATCCTGGTCAGGTGGAATGCATTACACTCGAGGATTGCACGAAAGATGTAACTGGACATCTATCGACTCTTGGACTGAGTGCAGATGAAGGTTCTAGAACTGAAATGAAGCTGCTATTAGCCAGAGCCAGTAAATATTGATTTTGTGTGTTTTCAGGTAACTTCGTTGTGCTTATGAATGAGTGCTGCAACAGATTTAATTGGTGTTATATTTTTTACAGGTGTTTTCTCATTTGAGCAAAAGCATCTTACCCTGACTATTTGCCCACGCCATAGGGCAGACCTTGGCATACGTTGGAGGACTAGGAAAACCCTTTGTGCAATTCCAAAGGATCTAGCGACACATAAGTCCTCAAGTGCCAAAGGAAGCAACCGTGTGGATAGCCGAAAATCGATGTATATTTTTTGCAACACCAACACCTTAGTTTCAGTTGGGTCGCGTAAGTTGAATTGCTTCTGTTGATAAATGTTCTCATGAAATTGCTTTTTCTCACGTTTATTTGTAATACCTTACACCAAAAAAAGCACTATAAGTTTCAACTTTCTCAAGCTAGCAAATTTTATATTTGTGAGGAAACTTTGCAATTTATATTGGCAACGTTTTTTTCTCGTCTGAGTAGCTGATAATCCATTGATTGATGACAGATTGATTACTTTATACCTAGAAATAGGTATTATTATTATTATTATTATTATTATTAGTATTATTATTATTATTATTATTATGTTAACCGTATATGAGTTATTTAGTTTGCTTTTTTTTAATAAAAGCAATTTGTAGGCGATGCGACGAGTTTATCTGCAGGCAAGTTGCAGATGAACAGACGCCGGCGGAGGGCGCTGGAGCAAGTACTGTCTACACCTAAAGAGCCTCGAGTGGTGCAGATACCTGAACAAAAGACAATGGTAAGCTTCAAATATGAATTGATGATCTCAATCTTGTTTTTTAAAAGGAAAATAGTCATTTTTAGAAGAGCATAGAAATTGGAAAAAAAATCGAGGAAGAAAAAACACGTGACAAACACAAACACAGCGTGACAAACACAGTTGTTAATCTGGGACAAGGCTCCTTCGTTGACCAGTAAACTCATTGCTTTTCGGTCACTTTTTTTTATTTGAGGGGTGGGAAAGGGGATGGGTGCTATGCCGCACTTTAGTAGGCTAATTCCTGTCCCACATTTGTTTGTTTTCTTGATGTATCGCAACAGTACCTGGTGCTGCTGAGGTTTTTTATTACCCGAAACTGATTCCCTGCAAACATATACAAAGAAATCGGTTTTAGAGATTTGATGCCTATAGAGCAAACCTTTTCGTAGGTTCATGAGATGGAAACAGACCGTCCAGGAGAGGAATCAAGTGGTGGCAGTGAGTCATCTTCTGATGGTCTAGAGACGGACTTGATGTTTCTGGAAATATCATCCCAGGGGTTGAAGGATGATGAGACGTTTCTCAGTCCCGATACTGCAAGCCTCGTCTCCTCAACGAGTGAAGAGAGCATCACCTCAAAGCCAAATTCCCGTGAAAAGTTGAACGAGTATCTGGTGTCCAAAAACATTGAACCTGTCTCTCAACCTTGGGTTGAGTAGGGAAAGGCCAGTGACAGCACTAAGCTTCGGTATACTAGACGAACCGCAGAGATTTTTTCTTCTGTGCTCCACGACCTAACACCCAGTTGTGCAGGTTCTCTTTGGCAAGCAGTCGTCTCTTATCCTGCCATGAACGAAGCACTCGGGCTGGACGAACTCTCCGAAACTTCCAAATGCTACCTCCAGGTCTTAGCTGAGGCATATGACAAAGCCCATGGGTGGGACACAAGACGGCAAATTCTTTCGACGATGTGAGGTGTTTCCAATTATAATGATATCTCGAGATTCATACCTGGCTTAAGTAGATATCGTCTTACCATAGCTAATCTGCATCGTCTTCGGCACGGAAGCGGCGCTTCAGTGACCCCCCAGCCTTCATCAAAGATAAGAGTCGACCCAAGACAACTGGATCACTTCTTATCTCATATAACAAGCCCCCATTTGGTGCAAGATCTGCCATTTGGACAAAAAACACTGAAGCTCTCCTCTGGACAACTGGTTGAAGTACCCAATGTTATTCGCACCATGATACCGCAAAGGATAGTGCGTCAGTATACCCAGTACTGCAAAGAGACTGGATTTGAGGCGTTCAGCGAGCGGACGATGCTGCGTGTTTTAAATGAATGCAAGGTCTCGACCAGAAAGTCTCTCCAAGGCCTTGAATATTTTGCAGCAGACGGGGCGGTGAACTAGAAGGCTTGGTTCTTCAATTGGGGGAGCTTAGTCTCGGAAAGGAGTGGCAAGTGCGATACGTGAAATCATTAAAGGTGGCCAAATTCTACCTGAAGGGTGATTTCAAGGTAAGCAACCGAAAGTGTCAAGAGTTCCAAGAAAATTGGATTATGTTATTCAAGCAGGGTGATCTTATTTCGCAAATGGATGGAAGTATAGCACCGTTCCAATGACAGGTCCACCCTGACTGGGAAATATACGTCGGTTTTTGCTCTTGGTATTCGTTTTTTATCAGTATAAATTATGCTTTGTAATAGATTTTATCTTCTCAGATTATTGAGGTTATTCGATTTAGATAACATGAAGCATACATATTGCATATATTTTTTGTCGTTAATGTTGCAGTAACATGGTAATCCATGCTTTGTGTCAAGCTGTGTTTCCTATTTTCACTCAGGTTCACGTGATCTCTTCTTCTCCCGTTGCAAGTCATTGCAGTGTATTTGCTCTGAGTGACACCGAAGATTCTGACCTGCGGCAGCAATGCAAACACAACCATGACGAGCTCTGTGACCAATGTGAAAGCTTGCATTCGACCCTGAACGACATATCTACTGCGGTCGATGAAGCATCTTTTACCACAGAAGAAGACAAAGACGAAGCTTTGTTTCTCGTTAGCTCTGCTACGCTTGCCATCCAGTCATGGAAGTACCATTTGCTGAGGTCGACCCATCAAGATCAGGCTCGTTTGGACGTCATCGATGCCCTTAATTCTGGAACAGTATTCACTGTAAATGACTGGGCCATGAAGTTCTTGCCTCAGAGATATCGCGAGTCACAGACAGACTGGTTTGGTGAGCGGGGTATTTCTTAGTCTGTGGTATACAGACGAATAGAGGGTGTGCTACAGTGGCAAGCCTTTATCCATGTGATTCAGTCCTGTACCCAAGGAAGTTCTGCTGTTACCGCGATTATGCAACATGTTCTAGCCACATTGAAGCAAGAGTATCCTGAAATCAACAAGGCCTACTTCAGGCAAGATAAAGCCGGCAGTTACCACTCCTCCCGCACGTTAACGAAGTGCCAAGAAATTTCAGCGAACACCGGAGTGAAGATAGTCCGCGTTGATTTCAGCGACCCGCAAGGCGGGAAAGGGGCTGCAGATCGACTAGCTGCGAGCTGTAAAGGCCACATTAGGGCGTTTATTAATGAAGGCCACGATGTCTGCACCGCCAGCGACCTGAAGGAAGCTCTGCTATCCCATGGCGGTTTGGAAGGTGTACGAGTGGTTTCTCTGGATACCATCGAAGAAACGCCAGACGATGTGCAAACCATATACCATCAAAGCCCATGCGTAAAAAGGCCCCGTACTTGGCTCTACTAAAAGAGATTGTCAGCAAATGTACTTGCCAAAAGTCATCGTGATGCTTACTTTCTCTTTAGTTCAGCAGAAGAGAAAAGTGAGGAAGAAACGAATTAACGGTGACTCGTTCCTAATCGTCAGTTACTAGTTATCTCATTTATAAAGCTCGTAGAGTAATTAGAAGTTCTTTCGTTTTGTTCTGTTTTTCTTTTAATCATGCCAATATTGACCCTCACTTTCCTTTTCTGGTCTTCACATCGGTAATGAAGTTTACTCATCCGGTAGCCGACACATGCAAACTGACAGACGTGAGAGTATTCAACCTACATTTCTTTCCGCTCATTTTGAAATGCGGGATTTCTTTCTATAATTTAACGACATAATTATTTCATTTGCGGTTTCTACGCAGGTATGTTTCAGCACCCCCTACACGTTTCCAATGGCGTTACGTTGCGTGACATTTATAATCACTAGGATAACAAGAACCGTCGCCTTGCATTTAATTACTTTGAAGGTCAAAAGTCGCCTTTCCATGTATTTAAACCTACAGAAAATGAGTTCTCAAAGTAGAAGATAAAAAAATATCTAATTTATCAGCATGGAATCAAGTACTAATCTACTAAGTAGCTTCTCTCGAATGTATCTTTTGCATTACTTGAATGTGAGTTGGTGCTAATGTAATATGTACTTCACTTGCAGATTTTTAGCCAAAAAATATTTTGTAGAACCTTTTCAAATATCTTACGGAATAATTTACTTGTCACTTTACATTTTTCGAGCTACAAACCGACACAGCAGAGGCCGGATTTAATTTGGAGATTTAGCAACTCGATATGATTAAATTACCTTGTTGTTTGTTTACACACTTTGCATCATTTTGCTCGCTCAAGTCACAAACACTTCTGCCATTTTCGAAGGGAAGCAATGCGATTCCGAGCATCACACTTTCCACAGTGAATGGAAAATAGCAATATTTCACGAATATGTTGTTGAAAATCTAAAATATGTGGTACCAGGTACATTTTTTTCGCGTGAAATATCACCCGTTTTTTCGCTGCCATTTTACGCGGTCTGTGAGGATGTTCTTTCAAGGGCTTAAGTAATCCCAAAATCGATGTGCCCAAAAAAAATCACTCACTAGAATTGAATGAGAATAGCTGTCCTAAAATCGTGTGAAGTTTGGTGTTGATTGATTCCATTTTCATCCTTAAACGGGGCTTGGTTTTTGCAGTTAATTTTTGACTGTGCGTCATGCGTAGCCTGAGCTCCAGAAGCCTGAAAACCGCGTTTTCAGATTTTCGCAAATTTATGAAAATTTAATAATCGCTGAAACTTAAAAACATGATTTTTGAAAATAGTTTATCAAAGGGTATCTTTGAGCAAAATATGAGCAATTCACCAAAATGGTCGTTGACGGACAATTCTCGATCCTAACAGGCAGCCATTCTTAAGGTGTTATTTCGGATCCCTCAACAGTTAATAATCGTTAAAATTAGAAAATAAGATTAAGTTCGATGTAATAGTCTCCACTTTTGCTAAGACTTTGACATTAACGTTGATTTGCGTCTGAAAATAAGCTGAGAGTTCCAATAGTTCAGAATAGAAACATTTTTACTTATCATAGGCTTTATGAACGACTTGTAGTACGAGTAGTTTCTTCGTTCTTGTTCAAAAACTGTTTAATGTTATTATTTTTGAAAATCAGACTGAGTTATTTTTTTTTACCTTTATTGAGGAAATGTTGTGTTGTGATTGAAAAGAACATCGACAAAAAAGCTTGCAAATAGAATTAGTTACCAAATATGATACAAAGGATGCTTAAAAGGAAAGTTTGGTAGGGGGGTCCAAATCTGCGAAGGGGGGGTTCATATCCACTAGCGGATTTGGACCGGGGGGGTCCAAATCCGCTGTGATACCGGCATCTTCGAGACGCCAAAAGATATCGATGATTTTACAAATTGCCCCACTCAGAGATCATATCTCGGTGTTGGGTGGAATCGTGGCTCCAATAGCAGATGTAGGGTGCCAAAAGAAATGTCCGGCCATGGTAAAGGTAGGGTTAAGTCGATTCCAAAAGCTGATAGGGGAGTTGGCAAGCGTGTATCACAGATAGTACTCAAGATGTCTGGAAAATTCGTACAATCTAGCTTCGGTAAGAAGGCTACTTACCACCGTGAGCAAAATTACGCGTGACGTCAGAGTTAAGTTTCGATTGGGAATTGGTCAATAGGCTACCAAAAATTCAGACAGAGGCGGAGTTTTCTGAACTAAGGTCTGAACACTTTGTTGGCTTTCCGCCGTCTAGGAGGACGCGTAATTATGCACGCGGTGGTAAAGGGCCCTTCCGCACTAGCCACTAGACGCTGACAAAACATGTTTCTCTTCGCCAAAATCGCATCGGAATTTGTCCTTGCTTAATGTCAAGTGTGCTGCACGTATTAGCACCCCCGGGGGACCCCTTTACATAAGAGGGCGGGGGTGCGCGCTTGGAATTTCAAAAACGACCGCTATAAAATTATAAAAGGTGCTTAAGTCTTAACAGTGTGGGGGTGGTAACAACTAGCCTGTAAAAACAAGTGTTTATTTCCTTTTCTGTCTTTTTCAATGCTTCCCTTGCTCCTACAGAGGATTCATACAAATCTGAGAGCCGTGCCGCGTTTACATTGTACAGGTAGAATTGGTCGTCCAGAATGAGTGTTTCGTTCTGTAATAAAAACCCCAATAAACTCACTCAGAAATGACTCATTTCGAATAAATTTTACGCTGGTTATTATGTGGCAACCGGTATGATCTCGTTCTTGTACAAAACTCATTCGGATATCATGTAAAAGGCCCCTAAAAGTTTTTATTCCCAGAGCATCACGCTTTGCTTGCCTGTCTGAACACTAAAAATTTCAGTAGCGTTGAAGCAACAACCCGCTTTTAACTGCTTCGCTGCAGCTGAAACAACGATTAGTGAAGATAGCACATAATTCAATATTTTCAATTCAACGTAAACGAAAATCTTTATAAATGGTAAATATTCACTTGTGTCGGAATCAATTACTGAGTGACTAGCTTATGATATAAATGCGGGAGGGGAAAACGCAACGCAAAACCTGAGTTCTTGTGAAAAAGTAATACCCAGACGTAATATAATAATAGCAACGGCTAATAAAATCATAAATAAATAAGGTAAGAGTGTTACCTTAGACTTTTTACAAATTGTAATGATTTATGCCAATTAACGGTGGCGACAAGTAGGCGCACCATGTATATTTCATAGTCGCTATAAAGTAAATTTTGCCGGACTTTGAGTTCGTCTCAAGATAGAACAACACAAATACACAAGGAAATTTTTACAGTAACTTTATAACCATCCTTTGGTCTTATGAAAGCTTAAAGGTCAGTAGATTGTGTCATATCGGTCATTGTTAAAACTGTCTTTGTTTTGATGTTACTTTTCGACGTAGGAAAAGTATGTCGGACAAAAATATTATTTTCCAGCTTCAATAACGACAGGGGATTAAGTTTAGATGATAAAACAAATGATTATGTTAACAGAAATACCGTAGGTCTAGTACATTCGTCACATGAGGTCACACACCTTGGGTAATATTCACGGTGAAAATTTGCATATTTGAGCGGTCGAACGGAAAAGTTATTTCTCGAAAACTAAAATATATTTTCACAAAAAAACTACACCACAATTATTAGAATCTAGTGGGCTATAAAATATGAAAGTAGGAGAGGAAACGAATTTTGGGCGACTCGCCACAATATTTCAAATTTGTTCGATGGATGGTGACATCCTCTCTAAAATAAAACAAACGGTCACCGACTTTCCTAATCGTTAAGTGACTGCTAACACTTAGATATTGAAAACGTATATCTCCCTCACCTTCTGTGCAATCTTTACCGTGTAACCCGGTACGCAGACACATCTATACCCCTCACTGGAAAACCAGTTTGGCAGATCGCATTACTCGGGCATGGCTTCTTTATGCAAGCGTTCTTTATAAAGAAGCAAAAAGGGACAAGTCAATGCTATGTCTACGCAACTTAAAAGGCGAGAAGGGGAGGGTAAGGAGGTACATTAACATAGCCATTCTGAGGGCAGATGAATGGGACAACGAGAGTTTAAAATGATCACTAAGTGTTAGCAATACTTCCATGAAACTTTAACAGTACATGCTTTTTTTACAATAAAACAAATTAAACATACAAGTACTTGCTTTGTGAATAAATAGGTCACAAGTAATTAAAAGCAAATCAAGGAAAGGCAAATAATATAAAAAAATTCGTAGATTAGGAATTAATCCATATTTAAAGGGCAATCGAATTCAGTCAAGGTTGTAATCGAGTCATGCTTATAAACGTATCTAGATGTTCGATGAATATCGAAACTTCGGTGAGATAATGATAAGTGTTATTTTGTAAGCTACGTCTCCTTACCAATCGTGTTAAGTGCAAACAATGATAGCGGAAAGCACTTAACCTGGCTGTCGTATATGCCAACTTGGAGCTGGTCATTATATTGGTTCCAAATAAACCCGTGAGGGAAAGAATTAATGGCTGTAAATTTATGAAAATCATATCTATAAACCGCGGACCAGCTCCCAGTTAGCTTGTTAGCTCAGTTGGTAGAGCGCTGCACCGAAATCGCAAAGGTCATGGGTTCAATTCCCGTACAAGCCTCAACTTTTTTCAGTCTTTATTTGCAATACTGCTTAAGTAGTCTTCATCAGTGCGAAGATCGCTTTCAATTTTTTTTCTTTAACCGCAGTTCACATATATGGTTTTTATACTTTTACAGTCAAACTAAAAAAGATGTGAATAAACCAGTAAAAAAATTGAATTGTGATAAAGACATACGGATAGGCCTAAAGAAGACCTCTATTATCCTCATCATTGCCACTATAAACACACCTTGGATCCACGATAGGTGCTGTTCGGAAATGACACCAGATCACTCGGGCGTTCAAAATGTTTAGCGTTATTCATCTCGCATTTGGTGATCGAGGGAGAATCATCGGATACTAGTATGTTATAGCTGACACAGTCGGGTTCCATGAAACACAATGCTCCACAGAAGTCCTTTGCGACGTTGTCAACTTCTTTTATCTTGTGGTTAAGCAGCCGTTTTCCTCTAAATGCAAGTGCAGCACTGAACTCCAGTTGATGACATTGGTCTGTAGAAAAGAACGATAAATAATGTATTTTCCGATAGGAAGCACATAATACCACTGATTACAAGGGAATGCTCTATTTGACAAGGACACCGGATTTAGAGGTAGAGGTAAAACATAGGGAAGGGATGAAGGTAGAGAAATTGGTAAAGGAAACTGCAATCAGTGTAATTCAAAAAGTGTTCGAATTTAAATCAACGAAAAATGTCATTTCTGACGTTTGAGTGACATGGGAACGAATTAGTCAGAAAATAATATTATGAAAGCACGTATAAGAGGTTCGCATGGTAACACGGTAGTTTCGGATTATTTAAGCGTTTCGCGGGGAAAATTAAGTCATTCTACGTCGGTCAGTCTTAGGTTTGACCACTTTCTTTTTTTTTTATTAATATATAATATATAATAATATCATTATTATTTAATGTAATTTTGTTTTACAACTCTCTGTAAAATATCACTGCTTTCATTGAATTTTCTGTGTGATTAGTGTAACTAGGTTTATTTTAGTTACCCTTTCCTCGGGGTGTAGTGCTACTGCATTAGTTGAGGAATACGTTTCCACATATTTTTTGGCCACTTCTGAAGACTAGTGCTTTTGTATCTGGCGTAGTACACCCTATCTTTGTATAACTCTTCAGTTTCAGTGAATACTTGCAGCACATTGCAGATTATAGTAGGACTGTAGGCTACAAGACTTGTTGACTCATCTTAAATAAACTTTCACATTGAATATCTCGCCTGAGTGTAGTCAGAATAAGCATAAGGTTAACGTCTGGTCTTTTCTTATTTAACAAGGAGGATCTCGAATAAAAGATAATCGAGCTTTCTAGGGCACTTCCTTAGAATTGCGTAGTTCTCACGTAAGTTCTCTGTTCTTAGATTTTGTTGTATGTGCCACTATACAGTGTGATGTTTTGGAAGTGGCTGCAGGTGTAACTTGTATGGTTTCCCAGGAGAGGCTTAAAGCTTTCTGTTTTTTCTTCATTTCAAATAAATATCGAAACTTATCACATTGAAAGAGTTTGTTGATATGTTTACGGGGAGAAATTTATAGTTTTGTTATGTTATGTTTTCTTTTGTTTTCGTTTTTGTTTTTTTATTTTCAGAGACTTAAAACAAGCAGGATTGCGACAGACATTGCCTTGCAAAAGATTCATTCCATTTTATAATTTCCACGAGCGTTCTTAAAGCGTCGCCTTTTGTATCTGATGAGTTATGGGATAATTTGAGCTCGTGTTTTCAACTACCTCGCAGAAGTCACCAAACTTTTGACATGGAGCTGATTTCATTTAAGGCATAAGTGTATTCTTCTTGTAAATAATTGATAGGTGATTTTTCAGTTTTGAACCTTTCAAAGGGGAAGATGCAAATTTTGTTGAAGAATTGAACATTTCGAAACACGGAAAGTTAGTATCGAGACGATCAATTTAGGATCTAAGATCTAGGATCTAGATTGTAGAAAAATTTAGCGGGCAACTTTTAAGAAAGTCCCAGTGTTTTTTTCAAGTTAATTATGTCGGCGTAGAATACAGATAATGACGATAAAAAGATGAGACAAAACTAAATTCGACTATTTCTTTCGAGATGATTGTGTTCCTTTAGAATTCCAGTCTCTAGATAGCTGAAAGATATTTCCTTGTTTA
The DNA here is from genome assembly GCF_964200805.1 of Pocillopora damicornis. NCBI lineage: Eukaryota > Metazoa > Cnidaria > Anthozoa > Scleractinia > Pocilloporidae > Pocillopora > Pocillopora damicornis. The sequence goes on along the minus strand of NC_142670.1, from coordinate 26,311,440 downwards.
ATCGAAATCAATTCCTTACCCGCGAATTTGAAGCCATAAAACGTTTAAATTTCTTTTAGGAGGAGCTATCTCTAAATTTAGATTTATGTGTATTCGACGGAAGTTCACGAGAGAAAAAGGTTGTCTCTACATTTCGACTATTTTTACAATTCTAAATATTTGCTTCTAATGCCAATCGACAATCATTTTCAAAACGACAGTTAAAGGACTAATTAGACGTTCGGGGGAGGTTTTTGAAATTTTCTACTTATTTATTCCGTTGTGTAAATATGCTGAGAGAAAAATGGATGATTAAGCTTCACTTTAGCTCACTAAATTTTATAGTCATACTCATAAAAATAGCGGCACGTAGGGAGTTTTCTCTTCAGCCTTAAAGCATACCAACAAATTAAAGAGAGTGCAACATGAATTTGTGCCGAATTTATAGCCTACACTTCATGATCCTTTTATCCCAACCGCCTGCTTAAAAGGTAGATCTTTGAATATTAACGTCTCCTCATAATAGCTTTATAAACATTTTTACTCCCCTACAGGAAGGTAGAAAACTTTGAAAACATGGGAATTTTTGTAATAGTCACAATAGAGCATTTCCAATGAATCATTTTCGTTTATTCCCGCTTCAAACGCATTATAAAAAAATCTACTCACCTTCTTCGCACTTCACAACACACATCAGAGAGCACAGCACAGTGAAGGTAACAAGAGACAAGATGCGAGACATGTTGCCAAACTGCTCCTGCCAAATTACCAAAATGTAAAATCGTGCACTGAGTTACCAGCGTATAGGACGCTTCTCGCCCGGAACTACTGAAGACTGTGTGTTGTACCACGGAGGCAATTGACGTTGATGAATCAGAGATCTATTTCCATCTGCACAAATTACCTTTAGACATTTTATGAAGTAATTGTTATGATAGACGTCAGATACTTTATGGAGATATTCTGACTTTTTTTAGGCTTTAATTTGACTACTGCTTAAGTGTGTTCAATACTGCGAAGGTCGTTTCCATACATATCCCTTTCATTGCAGTTCACATAAATGATTTTCATGTATTTATTTAGGCCAGTGTATATCAGTAAGCAAGCTATGGGTGCATATTGGTATTAATGTGAGAAGTTTTATTACGGTGGCTTTTCAATTGATCCTCATTATTAAAGTAGTGTCAGTGTCGCAAGTAAAGTTAGTGTATAAGTATAGGTAATTAAAATCAAATGATTGCGAGTGCAATTTGGAATAAATAAGCACGAGTAAATTTTTTCAAAGACTAACAAAATTGCACTTGCCTCACGGGCTCGTGCAATTTGTGGTCTTTGAAAAAATTTAAAAGTACTTATCTCTTCCAAATTCCAGTGGAAAAATCATGTGATTACATATTAATAATATACATGAAAAACTACGAGATAGCCTATCCTAATTATGCAGAAGCAAAGGGCGCGCACCAAGTGCAAAAATAATTTATTCAGACCCTCCAAATGACATTCTGCGTTCGGTTAAAACAACCGCGCACGATCTAAACAATAAAATACAACGATATTTTCACATCTTTAAGGCGCAAAAATGTTCAAAGTCCGGCTAAACAGTTCAAGGAATTTTTCAGTCTGTGTCCAAATCACTTTCGATGAAATGAAATCGTCATAATGCGAGGTTTAACCATGTTTGTTTTTAATTTCGGCGTAGAATCGCTCGGGCAAAGTGTTAAGCTGGGTAGGCAATTCCCTCCTCTGTTCACCATTTTTTCCAAGCCGAAAACCAAAAGCGGTGCTTTTTACAGTGTTTTCGTTGTTAAAGCTATTTTTCAGCTACTAAATTGTTGTTTCGGTGGCGAAAGAAAACCTATCTAAAACTCCAGCCATTGTTTCGCTCGCAGATTTTCAGCGTGTCAAGATGTTGCGACATCCAAGGCTCGCATTTGATTGGCTATATGTGAGTTTCTTTGGCCAATCAGAAAATCTAGTTTTTTAGTTTTTTTTCGCACTGAATTAACCCTCTTCTGCATTGAATTACCTGAAAAGTGCATTTATCTTAACCAATCAGAAGTGAGTAATTTTTCATCTAGATTATTAATGGAAAAAGAAAGGGAAAAGGGAAGAATTAAGGGAAAATCAACACTCAGAAGTATACCTCCTACCGTTTAGAGTTGCTAGCGAACCTTATGTACGCTCGTTCCGATACAAAGTGTTAAACTCTATCCTGTTTTCAAATGAACTTTTAAATAAAATAGGTTATGTTTCAAATCCGAATTTTTCCCTTGTTAAGCGACTCGCGAAACAATAAACTACATCCTGTTTGAGTGTTCTCATTCAAAGTCCTTCTGGAATGAGGTTCTTACTAACATATTGAATAAAGCTAGTAGTTGCCGGTGTCTCTCGTTACGTAGTGTGATTATTGGAATTTTGAAGGAGGGAATGGATCTTGACAACTATATAATAATTTTAGGACAAGTCTACCTTTGGACCTGTAAACAAGAAATCATTAGGCCAAACATAAGACACTCTAAAATAATTTATAAAAAGAAATACAGAACTGAAAGATACATCGCTTTCAATTCTAATAAGATTTATTTGTTTAACAAAAAATGGAAAATGTTTGGCGAAATGACTTTTTAAATGGTTTAATATCTTGAAATTTTTCTTTGTTGTGTGTGCTTCAAAAAATTCGTCGTCCGAAAAACCTGAAAAGAATTAAAATAATTTTAATCTATATTGTAACTCTAAATAGTTGATAGAAGAATTTTTTCCCTTATCTTTTTTTTTGTAATCTATTGCTATTTTATTTTATTGATAAGTAAATTGTAATGATTTGTATTTGTATTACGCAGTAATATACGTAGTCAAAAAAAATTGTAAGTTATCTAATATTCATGTTAGTAATTAACCTGTAAGTAATGTATGTAGTGCAACAATGTGCTGATTTTTCAAATATACTAATAAATATTTATTTTAAAAAATAAATGCATAGCAAAAATAATTTTAAAAAATAACATACAGGAAAAAGATAAAAATACAATGACTTTTAGTCAACTTCAGCTTGAAGAACGGTAAATAGGAGAAATCATAAACATTCATTCTGGATCACTGCACGCGAACAAGACCAGTTAAAATTTACGCAAATGTCGCACAATAACGCAAATTACATTTTGGTTTTTGAAGAAGATTGTAGATAGGGAAGGATCCACAGTTTTTCACAAGAATATTATCGTTTTTTTGCAACCTGTAGAACTATCAATGAAGCAGACCGGTCTGACTTCACCATCTTCCACTGTAGGATGAGCACCATCCAACCAACCTGACCAGTCTGTACCTTATCTGTATACTGGCACACACGTTATTGGCATTTTTGTTCCTGCAGCTCCTACAAAACGATGCCATCTCTCATTGTGCTTATCGTCACACAGTGAAAGACCAAGTAAGGGTGTAACGTTACCGCTTTTGTCTGTCAGCCTTTGTCAGATTTGTGTAGTTGTAACAAACATCGACTAGAAAATCAAATATAATTCAAAGGAGAAATGATAATCGTGTTTATCAAAGTTAAAACTTTCAAGGATTAATTGCAATTAGGGATTCTTACTCCTTTACAGGCATACCATGCACTTTTTCAAAAAACAGCAGGTAAATTTCCACCAACTCTGCAATTACATTTCCTTGCCCGAAAGGGAAAGTAAGCAATTCGGCGAGCGCCTATTATCTGCAAATTTCGTACCCTATGATTTTCACTTCCCTTTCCAGGTGGCGCACAAGTATCATAATTTTTTAAATTTATTTCGGTGATGACAGTTTCAAACTAAAAAAAAGAACGTTTAAAGGAACTAGGAACTTGAATTCACAGCCAAGGATTCATCTCAAGAAAGCTTAAAATAGGCTAACACAAGGTAACCTTTCAAAAGCAAATTATGCATTTAAGTGCTTCTTATTTTAGGTAGTTTTTGCTAGTATTAGCGGTAGAGGTGAAATCACCAACTTTGCCGTCCTCTTAGTTAATTAAGTCACTTTTTATTTTGAACTTAATGAAAGAAGTCGTACCGTCAGGAAACAATTACATGAGAAAATTACGCGCTTCTGATTGACTGAAAACGAGTACATTCTCATATAACACAAGTGCAAAGTTATAACGCGAACGCAAATTAACAGAAGCGCGCGCTCGCTTTCAAAATTTCGTGTGTTTTGACTTTCTGCAATGTTTTTTCATGTATATTGTTAGCAAGTAATGACATGATTACTCTTCCAATTTGGTGTAATAAGTACTTGTAAATTTTCCAAAGAATACAAACTGTACGAGCCCGAAGAGCGAGTGCAATTTTGTTGCCTTTCACAAATCTACTCGTACTTATTTACACCAAATTGCACTTGAAATCGTGTTATTGCCTAATCGCTTAACGCGGGTAAACACTTCATAGCCATAGACTGACAAACCTATGGCTCTCCCTAGACTTTTGGTCTTATATGAATAGATAAAGTTAACCTAGAATCAATCAAAACTACAAGCCATGACTGATACTACGATATTGAGTATTGATCTATGAGGTTAAAGTCTGGTCTTTTCTTTTTAACCAGAAGCATCTCAAATATAAGATAGTCGAGCTTTCTAGGGCACTTCTTTAAAACTTCGAAATTCTCACGTAGGTTCCCTGTTCTTAGATTGTGTTGTATGTACCACTGTGCAGTGTGTTGTTTTGGAAGTGGCTGCACGTGTAACCTGTATTGTTATATACCTAGACTTTCACTCAACACAACGAGCACTCTGATTGGTTGATTCCCGACCGGGATACTATTACGCAGTTGTTGCCCGCGCGCCGAGTACAACAGTATGTTTTTGCCATATGATTGTTTAAGGGCAAGTCTAAATATCTAACAGAGCACTTAATGTATGGTCCCGTGGGAAACTAGATTGTTTTGTTTTCCCGAGAGTCCTGATGTTTCCCGAGACGAGGTCGTGGGGAAAAAAGACTTACTGTTTCCCACTGGACCATACATTAAGTGTGTATAGTTTCCCAAGGGAGGTTTGGAGTTTCGTTTATGATTTTTCTGTTTTGTCTTCTTCTCAAATAAATAGTATGAATTTGAAAGCGATCTTCGCAGTAATGAACACTATTTAAGCAGTAGTGAAAATAACGCCAGAAAAAGTTCGGGATTTGAACTCATCCATATATTTTCTTTCTCCGCAGTTCACATATATGATATTCATATATTTATAGCCATCAATTCATCACTTCATGGTTTTATTTGGAACTAAGATAATAACCAGCTCCCAGTTGGCTTGTTAGCTCAGTTGGTAGAGCGCTGCACCGTATCGCATAGGTCATGATTATGATTTCTCCTTACAGTATCACTGTTGAATCAGGTATAAGGTCATGAGAATAAGGAAAATGATCCCCAAATAGAGAAGCTGTAACTTGTTAAACAAATTCTCCATATCAGTACCATTGGAGAAGTATAGAGATCAGTATGGAGAATATGTATCCCGATCTCAGGCTGTAAAGGGTTAAAAGCATGGGTCAATATTCGCAAAACATAATTATGTACTTTTCCAAGCAAGTTATTGTTATGTCAAAACGTAAAAACGAGTTGGGTGGCCACTAGATTTTATTGCTAAAAATGAGTTAAGATATTAAAATATTTAAAATATTTGTTTTAAATTATATTTATTTAAAATATTTATTTTAAATTATAAATTTAAAATATTTAAGTAGAGTACTTAGACAGCACACAGTTTAATCAGAATTGTATTACCTTGAATTACCTTAAAAACGTGTAAATGACAACCATCACCTTATTTCTGTACTTGTATATTTAAGCCTTGCACTTTTATATCCTTTCAGAAAATTTATTTTTGTGTAATTAATTTATAAGTTTTGTCTGAAATCTGTTGTAATAAAGAGAAATAACGCATTTCACTTCTTTAAATTGTGGTTTTTTGACCCATTCAATGCTCAAATGCAGCCTGATTTTACCTAAACAGGGCCTTCAAAGTTAAAGTATATGACATGTGTTAAATGTTTTGCCCAGATGAAGTCTGAATAAATAATTTGAGCCATAGATTAAATTAATTTTTGTATTCTTTAACATAGCTGAAAGCGAAATGTTATCGTTAAATGAAATGCATGCTCGAAATGAGCATGCAAGCCAAGTTCCAGCATTTGCTAAAATCCCCGTGGGTCTTAAAATTATGGCTCAAAATAATCCAACCGTATACGAAGAATTGAAGATATACGCATGTGAGGTGTTATCTTAATGTATACGTCTACTGGCCGGTTGCATTTTTTCCTCTCGTAAAAGAGAGAGAATTTCGCTCAAGTTTAGATTTGTCCGCTACGATCTTTATTCATGTAGGCTGCGGTATTCGACATCCCAGCATTCCTTTAGAAAACTGTTTAAAACGTTTAACTCATAGGATAGGGGTCGGGGGAGCAGAAAAAATTCAAATGCATAGAATTGAATAAAAGAGACTTGCCTTACATGTGATGACTCATACATTCCATGCTATAAAAATACTGAGAAAATGTTTTTTGTTAGATTCAAATTGTTTTTAAGGTGCGGCTGAACCTCTCCCTACGAAAACCTTTGTAATACGGGTACCTCGCTAATTCCTTACGGAAAGCAAATCAAATCCAAGTATGTTTTGTTAGAAAAAAACATCTTTTTATACAGATCCCCTAAATCTCAGACATTTATGTTGTCTTTACATTTATCTGACATTCATGTGATAAGAAGAGTATGCCTGTTATTTACGTTTTTATTAGCTCCAAAATAAAATTAAAAGAAAAAGGACCAAGCAGTTATCGAACGTTTATTTCATTTTTTTTTTAAGTGATGCCGTGACTTTTTCCTAGATTTCAAACCTAGCAATCTTGTAAATATGAAAGCGATCTTCGCAGTAGGGAACACTACTTAAACAGTAGTGAAAATAAGGCTTGAAAAAATTCAGGCCTGTACAAGACAGTATCATTCTGAAGTTACTGCACATAGCAGAGCAACAGAACCAGTTTAAATTTTAGAAGAATTAAAAACAACAAATTATGCCCACTGGGTTTTTCACTGGCAACTTTTTCTTATTTATCCACTGCCACAATAGCGAGATTCACAAGTCGTTACTGGAACCAGTTTGTAGATAAAGTAGGATCCACAGTTTTTTACTTTGATTTTATTTGTTAACTTGCACGGGTGAGAAGCTCTGGTGAAGCAGACTGTCCTAATTACTTCACCCTCCTCCATTGTAGGTTGAGCGCCATTCATCCGGCCTGGGAAGGCTGTATTACAGTGGAACCTTCCCACTGACGTAGTTGGCATTTTTGTCCCTGCAGCTCCCTCAAAACGATACCATCCCACAGGTAGCGAGTCGTCACACTCACCGAAAGTTCCGTAGGGTGTAACGTAAGTACTCTTTCTGTTAGCTTCGCTCAGAGTTGAATAGTTAAAACATCCGTCAGCTGGAAAGTTATTTGTAGTTCAAAAAGGGAATGATAATCACATGGTTTTAATTTAACCTTGATTGCAAGAACTCATCATCATTCATCGTTAGGATTATTTATGCATTATTACCACCCTCTTTTAATGTAAGCAGGCACTTGACACATTACAGCGACGACGTTTTGTAAAAAAAATAATTTTGAACCAGCTCGGCATTGACTTTCCAGTTACCTTCTTTTCTTGAAAGAATAGATTGACTATAGGGCAAGCGCCTGTCCACTAAATTATTTTTTACAACGAGAATCCCACCACCCTTGTATTGAAGGGGCACCAGAATCGAAATTGAATTTTGGTGATGACCCATGAGTAGATTAGGGCGTTTAAACGAGGGCGAAACAGGGAAATCATCAGTCAGGTAAAATAAAGTTGGCTTGAAGAATTAGCAAAAGTGGAAGTAAGTTGTGCATTTAAAAGAGTCTCTCGTTTAATGCGAGGTGGTCGGCAGAAGCGGTTTGTCTGATCTGTTTTATTGCCTAAATTGAACAGTTCGGTTTTTTCTTTACTTTGCCGCTATCACCAAGGTAAATGCTTCTCTCCCACGAATAATTTTTCACTCTCCAACGCCGAATTTCGAGAAATTTTCGCTCATTTTCATCAGCACGGCTCTTTGTTATGTGTACCGATGAGGGCGACTTTGCACTTAGCCTCGTAATTTCGGCATCAGATCACTGAAGTCCGAGAACTCGGAAGCGGCCTATTCCAACGTTTCAAAGGAAATGCAGCATGACGAACATATGGACACAAACAGACGTAAATTGAAGGCTCAGACAACCAGACAGACAGCCAGAAAGACAGTTATTTCTAAATGATTTTAAAATTTTTATCAATGAAACTCCATGAAATAATATTCCCATAGAGCAAGATAGAGGTACAGAAAACAAACCTTCACATCCAGCTCCATTCCAGAAATATTTAGTTTGACAGGTGCAGTTGAATGACCCCACAGTGTTTGTGCAATTGGCGCCACCCTTGATACAATTATTATCAACCAAATTACACTCGTCAATATCTGAAAATAACAGAAGGACATTGATAAGAGGCCTGGTGGAATGGATACAACTAGAAGATTACATTACTTGTTATAAATATTCTTTATTTTCAAATAGCTAATTTCGTCGCTGTTTATATTCTAAGCTCTACCTGTCATTCAGTGGCACGTAAACAAGCATGCAGAAGTTAAAGAAAAGGACTCATATATAGACCTTTTTGTGTTACGACAGGAATGCGGTGCGGCTTTTGTGTAGAATTGCTGATGGATAATATTCAACACTCACCTGAGCACGTTTGGCCATCTCCTGAAAATCCCTCTTTACATTTGCAGCTGTAGGATCCAACGGTATTTTTACATTCAGCATTTGAATCACATTTGTGTTCTCCCAGACTGCACTCATCAACGTCTTCAAAAAGAAATTTTGAAGTAACTCAACTACCAAGGTTTCGATTTTCTACCCTGCACAGACAACTAATAATTCATATCTTACAATGAGTGAGGGTTCGCACATTTTGCTTTTACCAAGGATTTTCAGAACGCAGACCGTAGACGTAGTGAGACAAGAGAGCTCATGAGATAAAAATAACGTAGCACGTGCGTTATAAAACTTGTAATTTTCTCAGCTGTCCCATACAAGAAAAAAAAAGAACGTGAAATAACTAACTTTCACGTCCTCCTAGCGGGGAAACCTCCGCAGCAATTTAATCACGTTTTACTTTGAACTCAAGGGAAGATGTCGCACCGTCAGAAACAGTAAACGCGTCGAGTTACTGACGGATTGCGTTGCAGCAGGGATTCATCGAGGTCTCCAGTGCGGAAAGCGGCAATGAGTCTATTCCTTCTTGATACATGTTTTTCCACCTGTAGCCAACCTTTCCCCCCGCCCCCCTCCCCTGACGTTTCCTCAGGTTTTTCTCACAGCTTACTGCTGATCCTTCTTTATCCTCGACGAGAAAATAAATGCACGAGGAGAGTACTAAACACTTTAAATGAAACAAACGGTCACCGACCTTCCTAATCGTTAAGCGACTGCTAAAACCTAGATATTGGAAACATATATCTGCCTCACCTTTTGTGCAATCTTCACCCGTGTAACCCGGTAAGCAGACACATCTATACCCCTCACTGGAAAAACCAGCCTGACAGATCGCATTACTTGGGCATGGCTTCTTTATGCAAGCGTTCTTTACAAAGAAGCAAAACAGGACAAGTTAAGGCTATGTCTACGCAACTTACAAGGCGGGGAGGGGAGGGTAAGGAGGTAAATGAACATAGCTATTCTGAGGACAGATAAAGGAGGCAACGAGAGTTTAAAATGATAATCAAGTGTTGGCAATACTTCCAGGAAACTTTAACAGGAAAGGTTTTTTTACAATAAAATAAATTAAATGTACATGTACTTGCTTTGTGAATAAATCGGTCACAAGTAATTAAAAGCTAATGAAGGAAAGGCAAATAACTGAAATAAATTCGTAGATTAAAAATTAACATTACGGCAGCCCAAGACTTCTTTTTTCATCCCGTGCTTAAACTGTGTTTACTAGTACCATACTCTCCATATTCAAAGGGCAATCGAATCAATCAAGGTTGCAATTGAGTCATGCTTATAAACTTATCTTTGACATTCGGTGAGGTAACCATAAGCGTTATTTTGTAAGCTACGTCTCTGTACCAATCGCGCTAATTGCAAACAACGATAGTTGAAAGCACTTAACCTAACTGTCGTGTATGCCAACTGGGAGCTGGCCATTATGTTTGTTCCAAATAAACCCGTGAGGGGAAGAATAAATGACTGCAAATTTATGAAAATCGTATCTATGAACTGTGGACCAGCTCCCAGTTGGCTTGTTAGCTAAGTATCGCAAAGGTCATGGGTTCAAATCCCGTACAAGCCTGAATTTTTTTCAGGCCTTATTTTCACTACTGCTTGAGTAGTGTTCATTAATGCGAAGATCGCTTTCAAATTTATTTCTTTAACCGCAGTTGATATATATGGTTTTTATACATTTACAGTCAAAATTAAAAAGATGTGAATAAACCAGTAAAAAAATGAATTGTTACAAAGACATACGGATTGGCCGAAAGAAGACCTCTGTTATCCTAATCATTGCAGCTATAAACACACCTTGGATCCACGATAGGTGCTGTTTGGAAATGACATTAGATCACTCGGGTGTTCAAAATGTGTAGCGTTATTCATCTCGCATTTGGTGATCGAGGGAGAATCATTGGATACTACTATATTATAGCTGATACAGTTGGGTTCCATGAAACACAATGCTCCACAGAAGTCCTTTGCGACGTTGTCAACTTCTTTTATCTTATGGTTAAGCAGCCGTTTTCCTCGAAATGCAAGGGCAGCTCTGAACTCCAGTTGACGACATTGGCCTATGGAGAAGAATAATGAATAATATATTTTCCGATAGGAAGAACATGATACCACTGGTTACAAGCGAATGCTCTATTTGACAGGGACACCGGATTTAGTGGTAAAGGTGAAAAGTAGGGAAGGGATGGATCTAGAGAAATTGGTAAAGGAAACTGCAATCAACTTAATACAACGAGTGTACGAATTTAAATCAACGAAAAAAGCATAACATGACGTTTCGATTACATCCTGTTTTCATTGTCAAAATTGAAAGGGATTGGCACAATTTATGTACTATATGTAAATATGTACAGAAATTTTAAGGTACATAAATGATTTCTTTTATGAGAACAAAGCTTGAAAGTGCGCTTTGTATTCATACAAATAATTTCACCCGAATGAGTTCTTGGTAAGTGTTATAATTAAATAACTCTATCAATAATGATTAGGAAAAAATTACGCGCTTCCTGAAAACGAGTGCGTTCTCATGAAACACGAGTGCAAAGTCGTAACGCGGGTCCAAAGTTGTAACACGAGTGAAAGTTACAAATAGCGCACTCACGCTTCAAAATTTCGTCTTTCTTGACCTTCTGCGATGTTTTTTCATGTACATTATAGCAAGTAATAACATAATTCCTCCTGCAATTTGGTGTAATAAGTACATGTAAATTTTTCAGACTACAAAGTGCTCTTTCCCTACGGGCTCGTGCAATTTTGTTGTCTTTGAAAAGTATACTCGTGCTTATTTACACTAAAGTGCACTCGAAATCGTGTCGTTGCCTAAACTTAACGCGGGTGGATGGCCCTCCCTAGACTTTATGGTCTTACATGAATTGGTAAAGTTAACCTAAAATCAATCAAAACTACAATCCATGACTGAATACTACGATATTGAGTAATGTTCTGTAAGGTTAAAGTCTGGTCTTTTCTTTTTTATAAGGAGGATCTGGAATATAAGATAGTCGAGCTTTCTAGGGCACTTCTTTAGAATTGCGATATTCTCACGTAGGTTCGCTGTTCTTAGATTGTGTTGTATGTACCACTGTGCAGCGTGTTTTATTGGAAGTGACTGCATGTGTAACCTGTATGGTTTCCCAGGAGAGGCTCAAAGTTTCGTTTATGATTTTTCTGTATTGTCTTCTTTTCCAATAAATGTCCAAATTTATCACATTGAAATATTTTATTGATATGTTCAGGGGGAGAAATTTATAGTTTTGTTATTTTAAGGTGTTTTTGTTCTTGCTTTTATTTTCAGAGACTTAAACAACCAGGATTGCAACAGACATTGGCTTGAAAAAGATTTGTTCCATTTTAGAATTTTCACGTATGTCCTTAAAGCGTCGCCTTTTGTATCTAATGAGTTATGGCTCGTGTTTTCAACCGCTTCGCAGAAGTCATCAAACTTTTGGCATGGGGCTGATTTTAATTAAGGCATAAGTGTACTTTTTGGCAAATAATTGATAGGTGATTTTTCAGTTCTGAACCTGTCAAAGAGGAAAGATGCAAATTTTATTCGAGAATTGACATTTCAAAACACGAAAAGTTAGGATCGAGACAAACAATTTGGGATCTAAGATCTAGGATGTAGATTGGAGAAACATTTTGTGCGCAGCTTTCATGAAAGTCTCAGTGTTTTTCCAAGTTCATTATGTCAGTGCAGAATACAGATAACGATAATAAAAAGATGAGACAAAACTAAATTCAGTTATTTCTTTCGAGATGATTGTGTTCCTTAAAATTTTCAGTTTCTAGATAACTAAAGGACATTTCGTTGTTTTTAATCGAAACTAATTCCTTACACGTGGATTTGAAGCCTTAAAACGTGTAAATTTCTTTCAAAAGGAGCTATCTCTAAATTTAGATTTATGTGTATTCGACGTAGGTTCACGCGATAAAAAGGTTGTATCGACATTTCGACCGTTTTTACGATTCTACATATTTGCTTCTGATGCTAATCGATAATCATTTTTAAAACGACAGTTAAAGGACTAATTAGACTTTCGGGGAGGTTTTTGAAATTTCTACTTATATATTTCGTTTTGTAAATATGCTGAGAGAAAAATGGATGATTAAGCTTCACTTTAGCTGACTAAATTCATAGTCATACTCATGAAAATAACGGCACTTACGGAGTTTTTTCTTCAGCGTCAAAGCATACTAACAAATTAAAGAGAGTGCATTTATAGCCTAAAATTCATGATCCTTTCATCCCAACCGCCTGCTTAAAAAGACTTGCGTGAGGTAGATCCCACCTGTCTTTGACGATTAACGTCTCCTCATAATAGCTTTATAAACATTTTACTCTCCTATAAGAAAGTAGAACATTTTGAAAACCTTGGAATTTTTGTAATGGTCACAATAGAACACTCGCAATGAATTGTTTTGTTTATTCCCGCTTCCAACACATTATAAAATAACAGTTTTAAAAACTTTCTCCTTATACTGATTAAAAAATCTACCCACCTTCTTCGCACTTCATAGCACACATCAGAGAGCACAGCATAATGAAGGTACCGAGAGACACGATGCGAGACATGTTGCAAAACTACTCCCGCCAAATTACCAAAATGTAAGGTTGTGCACCGCGTTACTTGCATGCAAGACGCTTTTCGCCTGGAGCTCCTGAAGACTCAGTGTGATGTAAAACGGAGACAATTAACGTCGATGAATTAGAGATCTATTTCCATCTACGTAAATTAACTTTATGCATTGCATTAAGTAATTGTTATGACAGACGTCAGTCGCCTTATTGAGATATTCTGACTTTTTTCAGGCCTTAATTTAACTACTGCTTAAGTAGTCTTCAATATTTCGAAAGTCGCTTCCATACTTATCAATTTCACCGCAGTTCACATATATGATTTTCATATATTCAGTAATTTATGCCGGTTTATATCAGTAAGCAAGCTGTGGGTGTATATTGGTATTAATGTTAGAAGTTTTATTATGGTGACTTTTCAATTGATTCTCATAACTCAAATAGTTTCAGTGTTGCAAGTAAAGTTAGAGTATAAATGAAGAAAAAAAGAAACAAGAAAAACGATACATTTAATTTACCTTTATTTTCTAAACAGAACTTGCAATCAATCAAAACTACAAGCCATGACTGAATACTACGATATTGAGTAATGTTCTGTAAGGTTAATGTGCGGTCTTTTCTTTTTTTATAAGGAGGATCTCGAATATAAGATAGTCGAGCTTTCTAGGGCACTTCTTTAGAACTGCGAAATTCTCACGTAGGTTCGCTGTTCTTATATTGTGTTGTATGTACCACTATGCAGTGCGTTGTTTTGGAAGTGGCTGCAGGTGTAACTTGTATGGTTTCCCAGGAGAGGCTTAAAGCTTTCTGTTTTGTCTTCTTTTTAAATAAATATCGAAACTTATCCTATTGAAAGAGTTTATTTATATGTTTACGGGGAGAAATTTATAATTTTGTTTTGTTATGTTTTGTTGTGTTTTTGTTTTTATTTTCAGAGACTTAAACAAGGAGGATTGCAACAGACATCGCCTTGAAAAAGATTTGTTCCATTTTATAATTTTCAAGTGCGTTCTTAAAGCGTCGCCTCTTGTATCTCAGTGATGAGTTATGGGATAATTTGAGCTCTTGTTTTCAACATGGGGCTGATTTTAATTAAGGCATAAGTGTATTTATTTTGTAAATAATCGATAGGTGAATCTTCAATTCTGTACCTGTGAAAGGAAAAAGATGCAACTTTTGTTGAAGAATTGGCATTTCAAAACACGAAAAGTTAGTATCGAGAAGAGCAATTTAGGATCTAGGATGTAGATTGGAGAAAAATTTTGGGGGCAACTTTCCCAGTGTTTTTCCAAGTCATTATGTCAGTGTAGAATACCGACAATAATGATAAAAAGATGAGACAAAACTAAATTCGGTTATTTCTTTCGAGATGATTGTGTTCCTTAAGAATTCCAGTCTCTAGATAACTGAAGGACATTTCGTTGTTTAATCGAAACTTATATCTTACCCGTGAATTTGAAACCACAAAACGTTTAAATTTTTTTCAGAAGGAGCTATCTCTAAATTTAGATTTAGATGTATTCGACGGAATTTCACGCAATAAAAAGGTCGTGTCGACATTTCGACCGTTTTTAAAATTCTACATAATTGCTTCCGATCCTAATCGAAAATCATTTTCAAAACGACAGTTAAAGGAAAAATTAGATATTCGGGGGAGGTTTTTGAAATTTTATATTTATTTATTTCGTTGTGTAAATATGCTGAGAGAAAAATGGATGATTAAGTTTCACTTTAGCTGACTAAATTCCATAGTCATCTTATGAAATTTTGTGAGCGGCAAGTAGGGAGTTTTTTCTTCAGCGTCAAAGCATACTAAAAAATTAAAAAGAGTGCAACATGAATTTGTGCAGAATTTATAGCATGATCCTTTTATCCCAACCGCCTGCCTAAAACAGCTTGCGTCAGGTAGATCCCACCTGTCTTTTAGGAGATTTACATATCCTCGTAATGGCTTTATAAACATTTTTACTCTCCTATTAGAAGGTAGAACATTTTAAAAACTTGGGAATTTCGGTAATAGTCACAATAAAGCATTCGAAGTGAATTACTTTCGTTTATTCCTGCTCAAACGCATTATAAATTTCCAGTTTTAAAAATTTTCCCTGATATTAATAAAAAATCTACCCATCTTCTTTACATTTCACAACACACATCAGAGAGCACAGCACAGTAAAGGTACCAAGAGACAAGATGCGAGACATGTTGCCAAACTGTTGCAAAATTACCAAAGTGTAAAATCGTGCACCGCGTTACTAGAATGTAAGACGCTTCTCGGCTGGAACAAGACTCTGTATGATGTACCACGGAGACAATTCACGTTTATGAATTAGAGATCTATTTCCATTTGCGTAAATTACCTTTAGGCATTGCATTAAGTAATTGTTATTGTAGACGTCAGACACCTTATGGAGATATTCCGACTTTTCTTCAGGCCTTAATTTCACCACTGCTTAAGTAGTGTTCAATGCTGCGAAGGTCGCTTCCATACTTATCTCTTTCACCGCAGTTCACATATATGATTTTCATGATTTAGTCATTTAGGCCAGTGTATATCAGTAAGCAAGCTGTGGGTGTATATTGTTAGAAGTTTTATTATGGTGGCTTTTCAATTGATCCTCATTATTCAAGTAGTGTCAGTCATGCAAGTAAAGTTTGTATATAAGTATAGGTAATCACATGAACTTTTTTAAAGACTAAAAAATTGCACGAGCCCGTAGGGCGACTGCAATTTGCGGTCTTTGAAAAATTTACAAGTGCTTATTTACGGGAAAAATCATGTGATTACGTATTAATAATATACATGAAAAACTACGAGATAGCTTATTATAATTATGCAGAAGCAAAGCGCGCGCATCAAGTGCAAAAATAATTTATTCAAACCCTACAAATGACATTGTGCGTTCGGTCAAAACAACCGCGTACGATCTAAACAATAAAATACAAAGATGTTTTCACATCTTTAAGGCGCAGGAAAGTTCAAGCCCGGTTTAAAAGTTCAAGGAATTGTTTAGTCAGTGTCTGAATCACTTTCAACGAAATAAAATCGTCGTCTGCGAGGTTTAACCATGTTTGTTTTTAATTTCGGCGTAGAATCGCTCGAGCAAAGTGTTAAGCTCCTAATTTTCGATTTCCTTGGCAATTCCCTCCATTAATCACCACTTTTTCCAAGCCGACAACCAAAAAGCGGTGCTTTTCGTTGTTAGAGCCGTTTTCAGCTACAAGATTGTTGTTTCGGTGGCGAAAGAAAACCTACTTAGAACTCCGACCATTGTTTCGCTCGCAGATTTTCAGCGTGTTTAAATGTTGCGACATTCAAGGCTCGCATTTGATTGGCTATCTGTGAGTTTCTTTGATCATTGGCCAATCAGAATGTCTGGTTTTTAACTTTTTTTGCACTGAATTAACCCTCTTCTTCTGCATTGAAAGGGAAATGATCACTCATAAAGGTCATGAAATCAGGGAAATGATTCGCCACCAGAACAGCTCTGAATTGGTGGACAAAGTCTCCGTATAAATATCATTGTAAATGTGTAGAGATCAGTATGGAGAATATGCATACCGATACTTGAATGACCATATAAATGTATTAACTACGAAAATCACCTTATTTTATATCTTTTCAGAAAATTTATTGTTTTCATAATAGTTTAAAAACCATGACCTCGATTATGTTTTTAAAAAATAGAATTAATGAATTAATTTTAATTTTTTAAATACGTGTTTGATTCTTGGCCCTGATTGAGTCTGTATAAACAATTTGAGCCATGGATTGAATAAATTCTTGTAGTTTTTTTAAAATAGCTGAAAGCGAATCATTGTAATTTATTTTCAGTCGAAATTAGTTGGTCAAGCTCAACTATTTGCTGAAATTATCGTTCGTCTGAAAATTATGCATCAAACTGCTCCAACCGTTTACGGAAAACTGATACACACAATTGTGGTGCTACTATATCGTACAATATAAATCTCAACGAATCTTTCGCATTTTTCTTTCCTCGTCTGTATAGACAGAATTTAAGTTTAGGTTTGTCCATCACGATTTTCTCAATCATTTTAGCAATCCTCTAAAAAATTAGTTGAAACGTTGAACTTATGGCGAGGGATCAGAATAACAGATGAAATAATCTACAAATTGAAGACTGACTTACCTAACACGTGGGGACCTAAAGTTTTTGAATTTTTGTTAAATACAAAGCACTTATAACGCAATTGAACCTTTCCTTACGGAATACCAACACCTCGCTAGTATATACAGCGGACAATTTTTTTTTCTCTTAATAAGGAACCTTCCTGGTATAGACCCTCTCTAATAAGGACAACGTACGCTGAATCTCAGACAATCATAGTCTCTTGATACTCAGAGAAAAGAAGCACGGGTATTCCTGTTAATGTTTCTATAGACACTTCAATATTAAGAGTTACACCGTACTGAACTTAGTAATGAAACGGACAAATGATCCGCCACCAGAAAAGCTCTGAATTGGTGGACAAATTCTCCATGTAAATACCACTGTAAATGTGTAGAGGTCAGTATAGAAAAATATGCATACCGATCCAATGATGTAAACAAGTTTAAACGCTAGATTTAGGGTACTTAGAAAGCGTAAAGTATAATCAGAATTGAATGGGTTATACTTGTATTACTATGTTAATGTAAAAAAACTACGAAAATCACCTTATTCATTTAAGCCTGGCTTTTTTTACATCATTCCAGAAAATTTAGTTTTTTCATAATAGTTAAAAACCATTACCTCAATTACGTTTTTAAAAAATGGAATGAATGAATGAATTTTTATTTTTTAAATATGTTTTTAATTCTTGGCCCTGGTAGAGTCTGTATAAACAATTTGAGCCATGGATTGAATAAATTCTTGTATTTTTTAACATAGCTGAAAGCGAATCATTGTAATTTATTTTCAGTCGAAATGAGTTCGTCAAACGCAAGTATTTGCTGAAATTACCATTCGTCTTGAAATTATGCTCCAAACTACTCCAACCGTTTACGGAAAACTGATATACACAATTGAGTTGCTACCTTATCGTACAATGTAAATCTCAACGAATCTTTCGCAATTTTCTTTCCTCGTCTGTATAGACAGAATTTAAGTTAAGGTTTGTCCACCACGACTTTTTCAGTCATTTTAGCAATCCTCTAAAATATTGATTGAAACGTTCAACTTATGGCGAGGGATCAGAATAATGGATGAAATAATCTACAAATTAAAGACTGACTTACCTAATACGTGGGGACCTAAAGTTTTAATTTTTTTTAAATACAAAAGCACTTATGATACAGTTGAACCTTTCCTTGCGGACACCTCTGAAATACCAACACCTCACTAGTAAATACGGCGGACAATTCTTTTTTCTTATAATAAGGAACCTTCCTGATATAGACCCTCTCTAATAAGGACAACGTAAGCTGAATCTCAGACAATCATGGTCTCTTGATACTCAGAGAAAAGAAGCACGAGTATGCCTGTTTATATTCCAAGAATATAATTATAAGCAAATAAATAAACAGTACATATAGTAGTGAGGCGACCAAAAGTTCTGCTCGAAAACTTTGGAAAGAGTATGTAAATCTACGTTGTGACTGCCAACAAAGACAGGTTTCAACACGCGAACGTTTTAACATATATTTACCTTACGGTTTATCGTGGTTGCTAAAAGGAACAAGTATTTACAAGTTATTACGAAGTAGAAGGAATAGGAAAACGCGAAACAACAGAGGAAATACAATCGGACAAGGAAAGACACTTACAAACGTTGTGTGACTTGCGAGCACGAAGAACGGAAAAACTAAAAGATTATTGCAGTGAAGAAATCGATGTTAACCTAACGCACTCTGATACTCCAATGTCCAATTTTTTTGAGAAGCTTTTACGAATGAAATTAAACAAAGCAGAATTATGCGAAAATCTAACAGAATACAAATCGCCTTGAGTGAAAAGAATGCAAAAACTATAATAAAAATGTGCGTGCAAAAACACAAACAAATAATTAGGAACGTAAGAGGAAAGAAATCCCTAAGTGGGAATGCCGCAGTAACACTCGTACTTAAATGAAACCCTAAAATGGCACGGGTTAACATGCCGGAGGTCAATCACCGGCCTTAACTTTTTATCCTCAGCTACTGACAACGGATTCACACAGTAAGGCGGTTCTAGATGCTCCTCGATGCAATCAGCAGCCAACAGCTTGATAATGGCTTCTTCAACAAAGCTGGATGGAGTTCGGCTGAACGATTATTCCTAATAAGGCATGGGTCAGGAACTCTAATGAAAGGTAATTTATAACCCTCAGAAATCACATCAAGCACAGAACGGGGGGCACGAGGAGTAGCAGACTCCTTATAACTAACACAACGTTTCAGGCGGCCTTTCACGCCAAGGGAGCCCTCGATAAACTCGGCCCCACTACTCAAATAATCAATAATCAACGGGTACTGATCAGTCTCCACAATGCCCACATCCTTGTCAGAAGCAGCGCCCATGGATAGTCAAAACCGGCTGGGGGGACGGTCCGAAGATGAAGAACTGGAAACAGATTTTGGACAATTACGCGTTAAATGGCCAAAATCCCAGCACTGAAAAAGAAAAGAAACATTAGCGAAAACAGGAAAAGTAAACTAAATCAGTGCTCGTAACACGCTGAGAGAAAAAACTAAGGACGAAAGACTCCTTAAATACTCACTAGTGAGAAAAACCCTGGAGACTACATACCATACTAGTTAACGCCCAACCAGATAGGACATCTACTAATGAACGGATCCAAAAAACGCACAGAATACAAATATATGCTAAACTTCGTATCAAAAATATTATGCTATTATTCTTGTATTCTTAATTTTTGATTCAGGACACTGTAAGGAGAAATCAGATGCTAGACACTGTTTGAGTTGAATTAATCGTTTGTGGTTAGCTTGAAGTAACAGCGTAATTTTGCATAAAGTGAGATTCACTTTGTCTTAGTGTGGTGGATAAGCATAAAATTTGTTACGGCCCTAGAATAAAATATGTAGATGCTGACCTGTCATTTTGTTCTTAAAAAGTGTGAAAAAATACACAATTTCTGCTCCTTAGGCTAAACTCCCATAATTCTTTTTTTTTTAATTTTAATGTTCTTATTTCATTTGGTAAACTACCGCTGGCTATCAAAAGCACATTTTATCAACTCAATCGTCTGATGTGATTGTCTTTTCTCTAAACTTGAGGACCAAGAAGCGCAAATCATTGACCACACTCTAGAGGCATTGATTTTGGGTCCGATCCTTAATATTTCCTGCTCGAATGATGTGAAACTGTCGGAGCCGGCGAAAATCAGGGTCCCACTGACACCCAGCGACGCTGAATATAGAGCCACTGGACCTGTATGCTGGTCAGTTGAAGATGCTGCACTTCGATTCGAGTGAAAAATCACAAGAATGGACGGATATCACAGTTGATTTGGATATGCCTGTAGTCCAAAAAGATGGAATGGTGACGTTTCAGGTCAAAATTTCTGCCGGTAAGATAGATTTGTTTTCAGTGTATCTTTAAGGTACACTGTTTATATTTTATCATCTGGCTTTTAGCGAAGTGTTAAATTTTGTTTCGTCGAAGGCGCGTTCTGATTGGCTACTCAATCTCCGAATATCCTTTGTTATTCACCTCCCTGCAACTCGCGCGAAATTTGTGTCCGAAAAACTTGTAATCCTTGCTGGAATAAATGAATTAAAATCCTCTTGTTTTGTTCTATTATCTCACTGTTTTAATCTATTCCGGAAAAATTATTAACCTCAGTGTCGGTGGCTGGCAGTGGGTATTTACCACGCCGCTTCGGTGAAAAGTTTTTAACTGATATAGCTCGTTGACATGAATTTGGGAAGGACCATTTCCAGATAATGTGTATGGTTTCAGAGATATTTGAAACCCAAGAGAAAGGGGTTTTCAAAAATAAGAATATCTTGTATCAAAAATTTTGCTCAAGTTCAAAACGACGGATGTTTGACGCCAATTTTAAAGCACCAACTGCTGCTATTTATATGTACATACATGTGCTTTGAGATTTAATTCGTAGATAAATTTTTGAAATCGGTTGTTTCCACACACACCCCTTTCGCTACGTGAGGTAAGCCTAATTGGGATAAAGGTAATCCCCTCCCATCTAGCTCCTACCTTTTTCGGCGTTTGGTGATTTTTTAACCCAGTCGTTAAGGGAATCTGAGTTACTAAAGGTGATTCTTAAATGTTTTATTTTTCTCTATTGGCAAGTCCAAAAACTGATTTGTGAATTACGTTTGAGCTAAATAACCGTTTAAGGTCGATATTTACCTTTGAAAATGACTGGAAATTTCTCAAGAGGTTATTTTTCTTCGGTTCATTTTCCTTCACAAGTGTGCAACATGGGTTCAAGTTCATTTAGATGCGTCTTAAAATGTGAATGTTTGGTTCATAATGAGTATGGTTTCCTTCTATTTTACTTCAGGTCTTGGCCCTTGTGGCTGATGAAGTCTACAAGTGCTACATGGGGTTATGTCTCTGCAATCTACGATAAAATCATGAAGCAAAGCCCCGGGTTTTTAGCTTGCTTGTGCAAGGATACAGTACCCACGAGATACTGGCTGAAATTGCTTTGTTTCCGCGCGGCATTTAAAATATAGAGCAGATGGCGCCTCAAGATATTTTGCGAATGTTCAGGGAGAAGACACATCCGTCTGACGGAGATGAGACATTTGTTTCCCTCTCAGATGGATTTGAGCTACATGGAGACGGGGAGACGGAGGAAATTGTCTTAACGTAAGCACCAGTCCTGTAAGTTTTATCATTCCATCGTTATCATCCCCTCATTTATAAATGTGTAGAAAACAAAATGACTTTGGCGTTCCGTCTCTGAATCCTTTCAGTGATGCTATATTGTTAGTGGAATGGTACAGTTAAGGCAAATTTGTCGGAATCCTCTTCTCTTAATTAAAAAATCGCGTGTACCCCCCAAGGATTCATGAAAATAATTAAATAATACAACTTATTTCAAAATGGCCGTCGTCGGGTAAAAACCGGGAAGAGTTGCATGGAAACGAGGTCATGAGGGCCAAATCTGAAATATTTTCAGTTTCTCCCAAGACGTTTCGGACAAAGTACGGACCTTTTACAACAAGGAAGAGAAAAAAATCGTAAATGCATTGTATGGTCCCCATTTAGGTTACGCTGTCGGGGTGACTCGTGCAAAGGGCTGTCAACTTAAGTCCAGCTCGTAAAAAATTAGTTAAGGCTGCTTTATTCACCAGAAATGTTTGCCGTGTGAGTTATACAGAATTAAGGTTTTGATTCTTTCATTTCAGGGTAGAGGAATATGTAACAAGAAAATTGGATCAAAATATTAGCGATCCAGACCCCGAGATTATTTAAACGAAGCGGAAACTTTACCGTTGTGTACCAATTTAAGAAAATTAGTGGGTTACATAAGTGCTTGGACACAGTGGAAACTGAAAATTCCATCAGACGGCTGGGGGTCATCTGATAAAAACGCCTCTTTTTACAAGGGCAGATATGGACAGACATAATGGAAAGTGTGGGAAGCGTATCAGGGGAGATAACCATGCATATCGGTCTGTTCCCACAGGCTCAAGAAAAGGCGAAAACCTACCCTGAAGGTGAATATTTACATGATATTCAAACAAACTATGACCATCATTACTTTTACCATCGTGTAAAATACTTTCATAGCTTTAAAATTAATGAAAGCCTTCACAATTTAATTATTGCTCTATGTATAATTTCTGGAGAGGTTGTTTTTGCAAATTGTGGCTCCTTGTGTGTTGCCGTAAAATCCGGAATTTGCAAACAAGTTTCAGCTATGATGCCAAAGGTGTGCAATCACACTCTTCATAATTATAAAAATGTCACAGAACTACAATACGAGGCAGATGAAAACTGTTCAGCAACGTGCTCCTCAACCTTGCAGAGATGGCATCAACCACGGGTTGAAGACACTACACCCCGCCCTATATTATGGAAGGGTCTTTTTCCAAAACACAACTAGAGGGTGAGCAAAAAAGTTGTGGTATTACGTGTTACTTTTATGAAGCGAGAAAAGTTAACAGGAAATAAAAACTAAATGATTTTGTGAAAGGAACCATAATAATTGATGCACTCTGTTGGTGATTTGCTGAAAGCATTAATAGAGAAGATGGCTGCGTTGGGGGAGATTGGAAACCATTATCAGGACTAATGCATGAACCTTTACCTCAGCTGGTCAGGGTACTTTTACATTAGTAGGGAATTTCAAAAACCTATGGCTGCCGCAATCATGTTAATGTATGAATATGAAAGCGATCTTCGCAGTAATGAACACTACTTAGGCAGTAGTGAAAATAAGGCCCTAAAAAATTCAGGCCCGTACGGGATTTGAACTCATGCATATTCATTTCTTTCTCCGCAGTTCACATATATGATTTTCATATATTTATACTTCACGGGTTTATTTGAAACCAACACAATGGTCAGAGCGCTGCACCGATATCGCAGAGGTAAAGGGTCAAAATCCTGTGCAGGCCTGATTTTTTTTCAGGCCGTAGTTTCACTACTGCTTAAGATGCGTTCAATACTGAGAAGATCGCTTCCATACTCATTTCTTACTCTGCAGTTATCATATATGTATATCAGTAGGCAAGCTGTGGGTGTCTGTTTGTAAGTGTAGGCTATGGTTGCTTCTTAATTGATCCTCAGTATTCAAGTAGTGTCAGTATTTCAAGTTAAGTTAGTGTATAATTGAAAAAAAGAAGCAACATGAAAAACGATACATTTTATTTACCATTATTTTTAAAAGAACTTGGGATGACTCGCAAACTATTGCAGCACTGTTGCTACGATGAGTCATCTAACGCATTTAATTCTACTCTGTATCGGTTTCTCTTAACCCTTTAATCACTAAGAGTGATTGATATCTTATTTCTCCTTACAGTAACACTTTGAATCAAACGTTGAGGTCATGAGAATGACGAAAATGATCACTCATAAAGGTCATAAAATCAGGGAAATGATCCGTCAACAGAGAAGCTCTGAATTGTTGAACAAATTCTCCATATAGGTACCATTGTAAATATGTAGAGACCAGTATGGAGAATATGCATACTGATTCAATGATGTGAAGGGGTTAAGATGTTTCAATTCTCTTCAAACAAAGTACACTTGTCTAAACAAGTTTAAACGTGAAAATGATTTCGGTGATTGCTAGATTTAGGCTATTTAGAAAGCGTAAAGTTTAATCAGAATTGCATGAGTTGCTTGAATTAGCTAATAAATGTAAAAACGACGAAAATCACCTTATTTTTGTACTTATACATTTAAACCTTGCACTTCTTGCTTATTTCCAGAAAACTTATGTTTTCATAATATCTTTAAAACCATCATCTCAATTATGTTTAATGAACTAGTTTTCATTCTTTCTACCCATTAATTGCCAAAATCATGCCGCCTTAGCTTCTCTTTCCAAATGGCGCTAAAGTATAGTAATTTTTTTTCGGGGATGACAGTTTCAAACTGAAAAAAGGACGTTTAAAGGAACTAGGAACTTGAATTTACAGCTAAAGGTAATAATAACAACTTTATTCATGTGTCAATTATGAAAAATAGCAGTAATGAAACCACTAAGTAAGGACACAACAAAATAGTTTAAATAAAATAGTAAATAGCTAAAATATTGATATTCGAATAATTTACATGTAAGATATGTACAGATTCTATCTCTAAACTAGCTCACTCTCTCTACTACTCTCTAATAAATAGCTAAATATTAATATAAGAATAATTTACATGTAAAATAAGTAAATCTCTCTCAAAAAAGCTTAAATAAGCTAACATAAGGTAACCTTTGAATAGCAAATTATGCATTTGAGTACCTCTCATGTTTGGTAGTTTTTGCTAGTATTGACGCTAGAAGTAGCTCAGGATCAACTAATATCGCAGATCAAATCCATATCAAGGCTCACATTTCAAAAAATTAATCATTTTGCTGGAAACATGCCCTCGTCAGCTATTTTCGTTACTGTTCTAATCACAGAATGAAAATGAAACTGAAATCCGATTTCTACGTTTTAATGCTAATAAAGAATTTCAAGCAGATGGAAAAATAAACAGACGAACAAAATGAACGTGCAGATAATCAGAGAGACAGACAAAAAGACACACACATACAGACAGTCCAATTATAGGGATTATGACAGAGCATTGGACCAAGAGAAAGAGGGAGGGAGAAAGAGGGAGAGAGGGAGAGGCAGAGAAAAATAGTAGGAAAGACTCCTTAAGATGATATTCACATAAGCCTAAATAACATTATAATAAAGGTCGGATATAACGCGCGCTGTCATTGCTCTATGAGAGTGTAGAGCATAGAGCTGAGCTAAAGCTGTCACGCCACCTGCCAAATTGTATTGTTCGACCTTTAGCGGGACTTCTTTTTAGCTTTTTTTCGATAATTGAAAGTGAAATTTCGGAACAAGCGAGCCGGCAAGTAGCAACAGAAGAACCAAACCAAGGTTTGTAAACATACCAGGGGCCGTAATTTACGTTATTAAAACGTAAGCAGATAGGAAAATCCTCAAAGGAAAAACAAAACAGAAATTCCGAGTTTTAAAGATTTTCACGCTCAGTTAGATTGCAAACTTACGTACAGTAATGATAATCAAACAAAACTAACACTCGTATAGTATATAAAGTTCAGTGTTCAAAAACAAAACTGAAATGATGAAAAAATAACCAAACTGGCATAACTGTTAAAATTCATACCAATCATAACGGTGTCAGAGCGAATATGATCATGCTGAAGTCCATCATGGCGATCTCCGGTCATAACAGTAAAGCAAGCCTAAGAAACTACATCGGCCGCCCTTCGAGTGAAAAAATAAGAGTTTGCTCTGATATCCTTTCCGATGCGTTGAGTGGAAAGTCACATCAGTCACTGCAGCCAAGTGTTGTGGCGCTGTCATCCCGAGCGATCTTCATGTTCCGGTGAATTCGGCTGTCGTTCATTCAAAAAACACTCGCCTTGCAGAGTTTGTTTTCTACCTTGTCATGTGAAAAAACTCGCATGTTTTTATGAGCTGAAGTTTTTTCTTATTTTTTTGTTTTTTATTCAGCTGAAGTTCACTGAACATTTCACTTCAAGATTCTGTATTAGAGACTTAGAAAATTCAAGCAAAAGTGTTTAAATCGACTTGCCGAACTATTTTAGTTTGTAAACTATGGCAGATTGTGAACTTTGATGGTTTTTGAACTTTGATGGTTTGACACTTTTGACAGCTTTTGTCTTGTACGGCCAATCAGATTATTTGAACCATTCTAACAGGGATTCTGATTGGCTTATTGGAGCGTGCTTTATGAGAGTATAGAGCATGCTGACGACACTGTTGTTCGCTTTGGAAATAAAGTTTGTTTTGAAAATTGAAAGTAATTCTTGGGGAATTTAACGGATTCTTTACTATAAAACAAATAGAGAAGCCTTGACTGTGCTCTGTTCTGTTATAAAGCACTTAGGAAGCAGCCAGAGCACTCAAGAAGTGGGGAGAGACACTTGACTACTTCTCGTGTTTCTCCCTACACTTCTTTCGTGCTTTAGCCGCTTCCTGCCTGCTTTATAACAGAACAGAGCACAGTCAAGGATTCTCTATTTGTAACTAGAGTAAACAAACCTTCGCATTTAATGCCATTCCAGAAATTTCGAGTCAGGCAGGTGCAGTTAAATGACCCTACAGTGTTTGTACAATTGGCGCCACCCTTGGTACAGTTATTATCAACGAAAGCACTCTCGTCAAAATCTGAAAGTAACACAAGGACATTCTTGAGAGGTCTGGGGAGATGGGTGAAATCAAAGAGCGTCAAAAAATTTTTCCTTTAATTCTAACAGTCATTTAAACCATAAAATAAGTGCCACATGCACAAGCATGTAAAAGTTGAGGAATAGGACTTATAGACCTTCTTGTGTTACGGCAGGAATGCGGCTTGTTTGCTTATAGAACGGCTGATGGATAATGTACCCCCTATTTGGTGATTACTAGTCACCACTTACCTTTGCAGGTTAAGCCATCTCTTGTAAATCCTTCTTTACAATTGCAGTCGTAGGATCCACGGGTATTTTTATACATTCAGCATTTAAATCACATTTGTTTTCTCCTAGATCACAATCATCAACGTCTTAAAGAAAGGATCATGTAGAAATCCAATTACAGAGATTTCGAGACCACAGACTTCGAATAAAGCACCGTACCCGATGAGTTAGGGTCTGCATATCTTTTATTTATTAGGGACTTTAAGGAAACCATGACGACGACAGTAAAGAAAACGTAACAAAACAAAACATCTAATGAGCAAAACAATTTTGCATCACGTGCGTTATAAAAATTTGTACCTTTCTTAGCCACCTCATACAAAACAAAATCGTGAAATCACCAACTTTAACGTCCTCTTAGCAACTATGTCACTTTTTACTTTGAACTTAATGAAAGAAGTCGCACCGTCAGGAACGGTAAACGCATCGAGATACTAGCAGGGTTGCATTGCAGAGAGGTTTCATCGCGTTCTCCATTGCTAGAAGCGGCAATGAGGATATCTTCCTCCGGATAAACGCCTTTCGACTTAGCGTTACCTACCCTCCCGTCCCCTAACGCTTCCTTCCCCAGTTTTCTCTCATGGTTCACCGTTGCACTTTCTTCGTCCTCGACGAAAAAATAAAAAAAAAGTGAATGAGGAGAGTACTAAAGAATTTATTTAAAACAACGGTCACCGACTTTCCAAATCGTTAAGTGACTGCTAATACTTAGATATTGAACACATATATCTGCCTCACCTCTGAGCAATTTTCACCTGTGTAACCCGGTACGCATATACATCTACATCCCTCACTGGAAAAACCAGCTTGGCAGATCGCATTACTCGGGCATGGCTTCTTTATGCAAGCGTTCTTTACAAAGAAGTAAAAAGGACAAGTCAAGGCTTATCTACGCAATTACAAGGCGGGAAGGGAAGGGTAAGGAGGTACATTGACATTCTGAGGGCGGATAAATGAAACAACGAGAGCGGTTTAAAATGATCAAAAAGTATTGGCAACTCTTCCAGGAAACTTTAACATTGCATGCTTTTTTTACAATAAAATAAATTAAATATACATTTACTTCCTTTGTGAATAAATCGGTCACAAATGATTACATGTTAATGAAGGAAAGGCAAATAATATAAACAATTAGAAGATTAGGAATGAAAATCACAGCAGCCCAAGACTTTCTTTTTTTCATCCGGCGCTTAAACTGTGTTTACTAATATCATACTCTCCATATTCAAAGGAAAATTTGCAATTTGACTCATGCTTATAATTGTATCTTTGACGTTCGGTAAATATCGAAACTTCGGTGAGATAACGATAAGTGTTATTTTGTAAGCTACGTCTTTGTACCGATCGCGTTAATTGCAAACAATGATAATTGAAAGCACTTAACCTAACTGTCGTGTATGCCAACTGGGTGCTGGTCATTGTGTTTGTTCCAAATAAACCCGTGAAGGGAAGAATAAATAACTTTAAATTTATGAAAATCATATCTATGAGCTGCAGACCAGCTCCCAAATGGCTTGTTAGCTCAGTGGATAGAGCGCTGAACCTATATCGGAAAGGTCATGGGTTAAAATCCGGTGACGAGCCTGAATTTTTTTCAGGCCTTATTTTCACTACAGCTTAAGTAGTGTTAATTAATACGAAGATCGCTTTCAAATTTATTTCTCTAACCGCAGTTCACATATATGGTTTTTATATATTATATAAGACATACGGATAGGCCAAAAGAAAACCTCTATTATCCTAATCATTGCAGCTATAAACACACCTTGGATCCATAATAGGTGCTGTTTGGAAATGACACCAGATCACTTGGGTGTTAAAAATGTGTAGCGTTATTCAGCTCGCATTTGGTGATCGAGGGGGAATCATTGGATATTAATATATTATAGCTCACACAGTTGGGTTCCATAAAACACAATGCTCCACAGAAGTCCTTTGCGACGTTGTCAACTTCTTTTATCCGTGGTTAAGCAGCCGTTTTCCTCTAAATGCAAGGGCAGCACTGAACCCCAGTTGACGACATTGGTCTATAGAAATATATGTTATTTGCCGGCTGGGAGGTCCGTATGGTGAAAAACTGTGACCGAGGTCTTGAAAATACTGCCCGAGGCCGTAGGCCGAGGGCAGCATTTTCAAGACCGACCCTTAGCCGGTAAATAACATATTTATTGTTTTTAAACTTGACGAAATTCTTTCCGAAAGAACCCGAATGATTTTGGGCTGTAAATACGGCAAGATCTTCCATAAACTGAACAATTTTTGAGTGAGTAAATGGTAGTTAAAATAGAGGTGATGCAAATTAGAGAGAGATGCCTCAGCGAAACATTTTCATTTCCGTAACGATAAAGGTGATTTAAAAGGCTTCCAAACAAACTCTGAAACATAATTTTTACAAGTATCTGTCACAATCTGACACCTGTCAATTAGAGAGCGCGCAAGAAAAAAAAAGCGTAGGAACATTTGAAAACCAACAGAACTAGTTTGGCAAGGGCTGTCACGACAATGTTTTCTTCAAAATCAGTCAATAATCTAACGGAAAGTATTATTCACTCTCATCGACCATTCATTCATGTACGAATATTTACCTCTGTTCATTAAGTAAACGGCGAGGAAAGTAATTGTGAGTAAATTCAATTTTTTTACTTTGAAGTTGTGAAAGTTTACTCGTTTGTTTGCTGCAATGGCGTGTGACTCTGGTCTTTCCTTCACAAAAACTAAATTCGAACGGCTCACTTCAACGAGACACAAGGGAATTTAGTGCGGCCTTTTCTCAAAAAATTCCTTCAATTTCTGTTGTGCAATTTACGGTACAAATGTATAAATTGAACGGAATTGGAAAGATTCACCGGGAGCGTATGTTTGTTGTAGAACGTAAATTAAAACTTCGCTCGCTCTTTCACTACGAACAAATTGCTTGAGAAAATTCAGATATTAAATGAATGAAAGTTTCATCGTTCAGTTTAACTGTAACCAAATACTTCACGTTTCAACTTTCTAGGTACTTTTTGTGAACGATTAAAATTAATTGCAGACGGTTTTTAGGCCGCTTGTCAACCAACGTAACGACACTATTGTTTATTCAATTTCATTCTGAAACCAATATTTTTCTGTCAACCAAAGTGATTTGATAGAGAGAAAAGAGAGGATTCATAAGTTAGTTATCGGCTTGAGATAGTGACCGACGTGTTTGCTTAAACATACTGCCCAGCCGGAAAACGAGGTATATTTATGGAAAAAAGACAACGAAAGTTGAGATGTACTCGGCGACTCACGAAAGCGTTACCGTGGCCCGTGGGCAGAGATAGGAAAATACTGACCGGATAAAGAACCAATCAGATTGCAGGATTCGTTACCGTGCCCTCTAAAAAAACAATAAAAGTATGATATTTTCCGATGGGAAGAACACGATACCACTAGTTACAAGGAAATGCTCTATTTGACAAAGACATCGGATTTAGTGGTAGAGGTAAATAATAGAGAAAGGATGGAGGTAGAGAAATTGGTAAAGGAAACTGCAATCAACGTCTTACAAAAAGTGTACGAATTTAGATCGACGAAAAAACCATAACATGAGGTTTCGATTACATTCTGTTATCATTGTCAGAACTGAAAGGGATTGGCATAATAGATGTACTATTTGTAAATATGTATAGAAATGCTAAGGTACATAAATGATTTCTTTAATGAGAACAAAGCTTAAAAGTGTGCTTTGCATTCATACAAATAATTTCACCCGAATGGAGTCTGGGTAAGAGTTATAAATAAATAACTCTATTAATAATGTACATGAAAAAATTACGCGCTTCTGATTGGCTGAAAACGAGCGCATTCTCATGTTTCACGAATGCAAAGTCATAACGCAGGTGCATAGTTGTAACAGGAGGGCAAAATACAAATAGTGCGCGCACGCTTTCAAAATTTCGTCTGTTTTGACCTTCTATACATTATAACATGTAATAACATGATTCCCCCTGCAATTTGGTGTAATAAGCACGTGCAAATTTTTCAGACTACAATTTGCGCTTGCCCAACGGGCTCTTGCAATTTTGTTGTCTTTAAAAAATATATTCGTGCTTATTTACACCAAATTGCATTCGAAGTCATGTCGTTGCCTAAACTTAACGAGGATGGATGACCCTCCCTAGACTTTATCGTCTTACATGAATTGGTAAAGTTAACCGAGAATCAATCAAAAATTAATACTGAATACTACGATATTGAGTAATGTTCTGTAGGTTAATGTCTTGTCTCTTCTTTTTTATTAGGAGGATCTCGGATATAAGATAGTCAAGCTTTCTAGGGCACTTCTTTAGAATTGCGAAATTCTCTCATAGGTCCGCTGTTCTTAGATTGTGTTATATGTACCACCATGCAGTGTATTGTTTTGGAAGTGGCTGCAGATGTAACCTGTATAGTAACACTCTGCTCGCTCGAAAAACCGCCATTTTTCGAGTTTGCTCACAGAGCACTTTGATTCGAGCTCACGATGTTTTGCTCCGCGTGTGGTTCGGTTGTAGATGAAGGTACAAACTATTGTAAAAGCTGTGGTAGAGGTACGTTTCTTAATTTAAAGTGTTCGTATTTGCATTTCTTTTAGTTCCAAATAACGATAGGCGTGAGAGGACACTGCTTCAAATTAGCTGATTAGCATGTTTCTGGAATAAGATTGTGCATGTGGCCTGTGTGTAAAAATAAAACATTCATAATGTATAGGCCTTGATGAAATAAGGGTTTTTCAACAGGTGGAAAAATACTGTACGCCTGCAAACAGTCAGAGAACACGAGGTTAAAGGCCAAAACATTCCTCGTTATTTCCAAAATCATTTATCTTGAGTTTTATTGATGTTAAAAAGACTTGTGGAAATAACACTATTTAAAGTAAAGTTTCCTCTGAGGTGTAAGCTACATTATTTTGCTTCATTGTTTTTTTTCCACCTTTTGAAAAATCCTTAATTCATCAAGGCACATAAATTATGAATGTTTTCTTCTTACGCACAGGCTACATGCACAATCTTATTCCAGACACGTGCTAATCAGCTAATTTGTAGCAATGTCTACTCACGCCTATCATTATTTGGAACTAAAAGAAATGCAAATACGGATACTTTAAATTAAGAAACGTACCTCTACCACAGCTTTTACAATAGTTTGTATCTTCATCTACTACCGAAGCACATGCGGAACAAAACATCTTGGGCTCGAATCAAAGTGCTCCGTGAGCAAACTCGTGAATTGACAGGTGACTTATATGATTGTTTGGATTATGTTTAATGTTATCTGTTTTAGGGAATTTGCGGTTGATTGTCTTATTTAGAGTACGAGCAGTAGTTCAGTGTTAGCTAATGTAGCAAAGAAACAAAGTAACATTGGGATAAGAAGGCATTACAATTGAAATGATCATGCATTTGACAAGGGTGGATGATGTTGTGTGTTTTAAACATATATCATTTTTGTTTCTGGTTCAAAAGAAAAGGTTGGAAGTAAATGTGGGTAAAAAGTAAAATTTACTGTCTATCATTGTAAATATTGGAAAATCAAGGCAATACTGTCTTAATGAAAACATGAATGATTCCCTCTTTATCGAATGAGACAAACGGGAACGAGTTTTGAGTGATATAACTAAGCCCAGACTGCTACCGTCATTTTGGATTTCCGCCTGGGTAGATTTTGGTCACGTGCTAGGCAACGTATAATCGAGAACAAGATAGGATTTCATTTCAGGCCTATTTATCAATTTTGTGGTGTATAACTTTCGCATTTTAGTACGTAATATTTATTTTGAATCTTCAAATTGTCTTGAAACTTAAAAGAAAATTGTTCTTTAAAAATTCACTGAAAACCGGTAGCCAAATTATTTGTTTAGGTGTTATTTGATTTTCGTGTTAACCTGTAATTCCGTTAGTCGCCGGCAGCTTTTGTTGCTTCACACAGAAAAAACACACGATACGAAATGTGGTGATCGATTTTGTCCCCAATCTCACGCCATAACAGAAAAAGCTTTTCAACACCTGTAAACTCTGAGCGCTTCGGAGTAAGTAATAATTTTAATGAATCTTCGGATTGTTTTCAAGTTCAAGGACGGTAAATTACAATTTTATGAAAAACAAAGGTTGTTCTCTTATTTCATTGTGAATCCTTGCATGCCTGCCAGTCGCTGGCGCCGCTTGTTGAAACTAAAACGAATAAATATAAACTCTTTTAAGATTTTCATTGGCTTCTTTTTCACCCCACCACTATTCTTAACAAAGGTCGCCATTCCGTTAGTTTACTGTTACACGACGTACAATTTCAGATTCAAATAACAACCGCTGACCAACCGCTGACCAACCGCTGACCAACCGCTGACCAACTCGTTTTCTTTGTTTTGCCGTGAGTTAAGTTTGTAGTGCCGTGACTTTTTGTTTTGCCGTGAAAGTTGTGGGCCACCGCAGAAACCTATTCTATTGAAAGAGTTTATTGATATGTTTAGAGGGAGAAATTTATAGTTTTGTTATGTTATGTTATGTTTTCTTTTTGTTTTATTTTCAGACTGAAACAAGCAGGATTTCGACAGATATTACCTTGAAAAAGATTCGTTCCATTCTATAATTTTAACGTTTGAAAAAGATTCATTCCATTTTATAATTTTCACGTTTGTCCTTAAAGCGTCGCCTTCTGTATCTGATGAGTTATCGGATAATTTGAGCTCGTGTTTTTCAACTACTTCGCAGAAGTCATCAAACTTTTGACACGGGGCTGATTTAAATTAAGGCCTAAGTGTATTTTTTGTAAATAATTGATAGGTGAATTTTCAGTTCTGTACCTGTCAAAGGGGAAAGATATAAATTTTGTTGAATAATTGGCATTTCAAAACACGAAAAATTAGTACCGAGACGAACAGTTTAGGATCTAAGATCTAGGATGTAGATCGAAGAAAAATTTAGTGGCCATAAAACGTATAAATTTATTTCAGAGGGAGCAATCTCTAAATTTAGATTTAGATGTATTCGACGGAAGTTCACGCGATAAAAAGGTTGTGTCGACATTTCGACCGTTTTAACAATGGATAGATAGATAGATAGATAGTTTATTCAGTTTATAAAACTTGCAGCCAAAAGCTGAATTGCGATAAGATTTACAAACGCGAAATTACCAGCTTACTAAATTACAACTGATTAATTAATTTCCTAATTAAAAACTGTTTCAGAATGACAAAATTACAAGCATGCGTCGAATTCCTATGTAAAATAAGAAACAAATTAATATCTAATTATCACCTACGATAAACGTAACTTAAGAGAAAGCTATTCTTGCATCTTTCAGTTTTACACCTCGGACGAATAAATGTTCTTTGTTCTCTCAGATAGTAGCCAGGTTGGTATTTGCTTGGAAGTAGTTTATGAAGACTGTGAGATTGATTTGCACATATTTCATTGAACAACTTTGCTGCGATTTCCT
Source organism: Pocillopora damicornis (assembly GCF_964200805.1). Classification (NCBI taxonomy): domain Eukaryota; kingdom Metazoa; phylum Cnidaria; class Anthozoa; order Scleractinia; family Pocilloporidae; genus Pocillopora; species Pocillopora damicornis. The sequence continues at coordinate 26,276,556 of NC_142670.1, read as the reverse complement.
CTCTTCTATCATACAGCGTTAAAAGTCCAGATATTATTTTCATAGTCATCCTCATAACAGTAACGGCACATAAGGAGTTTTTTCTTTAGCGTCAAAGCATACTAACAAATTAAAGAGAGTGCAACATGAATTTGTGCCGAAGTTATAGCCTAAAGTTATCCCAACCGCCTGCTTAAAACAGCTTGCGTCAGGTAGATCCCACCTGTCTTTAAAGATTCACATCCCTTGATAATAGCTTTATAAACAATTTTACTCTCCTATGAGAAAGGAGAACATTTTGAAAACTTTGGAATTTTTGTAACAGTCACAATAGAGCATGAATTACTTTCGTTTATTCCCGCTTTAAACGCATTACAAATTAACAGTTTTAAAAACTTTCCCTTTTATTGATCAAAAAATCTACCCTTGCATTGCATTAATTGTTATGGTAGACGTTAGACACCTAATGGAGATATTCTAACCTTTTTTCCAGGCCTTAATTTCACTACTGCTTAGGTAGTAATAAAATATGTGTTTATTGTTCATCGTGGCATAAGAAATGAGATGAACTATGTTCGTTTGTCACACGATAGGGTCACTTTTGATGTAGATCGCGACGTTCCGACTGCAATACTGCTAGTCTTCAACAGGGGATGAGGTAGATTGTTTACGTGTCGCTATTTGTAGCACGTTGGTATGCTGTTATGAGTGCATTTCAATCTTCATTATTATTCCGGTTGTAATACGCTGTTCCCTCATAGGTCCTCATAAATCGGCCGTTGTGTTGTTTGATCGTGCGCATTCAAGCTTCGGGATTGCCGATTCCGCCATCCCTATTGATGTTGTTGGGACGAAGTCTTATATGGATAGCCTCTTTGACCCTGTGTGTGTACCAGTGGGGGTCACGATCAATATACTTAGTTTTGCTCCAAATAGGAATATGCCCCGTTCCGTTAGCGTGCTCCGAAACTGTAGAGGTCTGAGTACGAGCAAACCAGAGGCTTAAAGTTTGCTCGTAGTCAGACCTCTGCGGTTTCCCGAAGCTTGGATACCCACAGTCGGTTTCTCTTAACCTTTTAATCCCTAAGAGTGATTGGCATCTTATTTCTCCTGACAGTAACACTTTGAGTATATAATCTTTATTTATTTAAGCACGAAACAATTCATCAGCAATTACATTAACTAAAACTATTTAAAAATTAAAACACTAACTAATAACTAAAAGCTGTTTTCCGTGAATGCCGTGCGTTATAGAGTGGCATTGATCTTGCGTTTAAATAACCCCAGAGACTCTGTGTTCCTTATATCACATGGAAGACTATTCCATAATGTGGCTCCACTATAGCTAAAGCTTTTTCGATAATAGTTAGTGCGAGGTAGAGGAACATTGAGTTTATTTTCAGAGTCCCTGAGGTCATAAGCAGAGTTACGCCATCTAAACTTAGAATTAAGATATTCAGGAGCTAGCCCGTGCAGACATTTGAAAACCATGGTAACTCTATGAATTTCCTGCTGGCTTGTCAGATTTTTCCAACTTAAAAATTCAAGTAGCTTAGTTGCATCGGCATCATAGCTGGAAAATGTCAAAACACGGGCTGCTCTAATCTGTAATTTCTGCAGCTTATCTCGTAGCGTTATCCCACAGCTACCCCAGACAATGTCACAGTAATCAAAGTGAGGTTTTACTAAAGCTTGGTAAAGCAGATGTAAGGTCGATGCTGGGATCAGATGCCTGACTCGCTTTAGGCACCCGATACCAGAGGCAATCTTTTTTGTTAATTTTTCGATGTGACTATGCCAATCGAGCCTATCGTCTATAATCACACCAAGCGATTTTGTAGAAGTAACCTGGCTCACCTGAGTGCTGTTCATTCTAATTGTTGGTGAAGCTGTGAGAGTACCCAGTCTCTGCCTTGACCCTATTAGCATGAATTCGGTTTTTGTCATATTCAGTGTGAGTTTATTCGCTTGTAGCCAGTTGAAAACGTTTGTTAAGTCCTCATTCAGACAAAGCTGTATACTCTCAAGATCACCGCCCGCATATGTAAGGTGTGTGTCGTCAGCATACATCCTCTGCTCACAATTTGATAAACAATTTGGAAGATCGTTGATATATAATAAAAACAAGAGTGGACCGAGGATGGTCCCCTGGGGGACGCCGCAAGTTAATGAGCAGCTGCTGGACAGCGACCCGTTCACAGAACATTTCTGTGTGCGGTTTTCCAAGTATGACTGAAACCATTTGAAAGATCTGCCATGTATACCATAATAGTTAAATTTCGATAGGAGGATCTGATGATCAACAGTGTCAAAAGCTTTTTTCAAATCTAGAAAAATGACTCCATTGATTTTCCCGTTGTCAATATTATATGCCCAAGAATCTGTCGCTTCCAACAATGCTGTTACAGTTGAATGAGTAGCACGAAACCCTGATTGATTTTGATATATAATATCATGTTCTTCCAGATAGGCATACAATTGATCGTAAACTATCCTTTCAAACACTTTCGCCACTATTGGAATCACCGATATTGGGCGGTAATTGTTGACATCATCGCGGTTACCCTGTTTAAAGAGAGGTGTAACCCTTGCATATTTCCAATCATCTGGGAACCTCCCTTGGCTAATAGATTGATTGAAAATATCACATATCGGCACACAAATAAGGTCAGCGCATTCCCTGACAAACCTAGCAGATATTGTGTCAAGGCCCGTTGCTTTTGACTTGTCTAGTTTATTTAAAAGTGAAAATACTTTATTTGGATTAGTAGGTTGGAGCTCAAACCGTTTATCTGTACCGGCAAGATATCGTTGATAGTTACTACTATCACAATCTATCTCACTGGCAAGTTTTGGACCAATATTAGCAAAATGGTTGTTGAATTCGTTTGATAGCTCCAGTGGATTAGTTATCGTTAATCCATTCACTTTTAGTGATGTCACTGACATTTTCCCAGATTTACGTGAAGTTAGCTCGTTTATAGTCTGCCAGGTCTTTCGGGAGTCGCTAGCGTGCTTGTTAAAAATATTTTGGTAATAAACTTGCTTTGCTAAGCGTACTTGCTTATTGACTAAATTTCTTTGTTTCTTAAACACTGCCCAATTGTTGGGATCATTTGTTTTGATTGCTTTGATTTTTAATATATCTCTATTATGCATCAAGTCTTTCAACTCAGCGGTAATCCACGGAGAACTTCGTGAACGAACGCGCATCGTTTTCAGTGGGGCATGTTTGTCAGCGATAGCTAGAAATGTACATTTCCATTACTGCCACATCTCGTTTGGGTCGGAAGACTCATATACATTATTCCAACATTGAGACTGAATATCATCTCGAAAATTTTGGCAATCGAATTTTCGGAAATTTCTGTATGTTATTGAATTATGTCCATTCGATATCCCGTTCAGAGAAAGTTTTCTATAAACATACACCATGCTATGATCACTTATCCCAACATGACAAACTCCCGAACAGGCGATCTTATCCGAGCAGTTGGTGTAAATTAAATCAATTAAAGTTGACGAGGTGGGTGTTATCCTCGTCGGTTCAGCGATGAGTTGCTCGAGTCCGTAGACATCAGCAATATTCTTTAATTTGGATGTATCATTGTCATATCGTGCAGTGACCATGTCACAGTTCATGTCTCCCAGTACAAAAAATTCTACATTTTCACTATCCAATTTCCCAATTAGGGATTCAAAAGGTGAAAAAATGCCAATAGGAGAGTCAGGTGGTCTATACCACGTAACAATCACAAAAGGTCTTGTTTTTGGCTTATGGATTTCCAAGCAAAGATTTTCTATTGCATCCATATGTAGATCAGATCGTACTGTAAAGTTGATTGAATTTTTAACATAGAAGCATACCCCCCCGCCGCCTTTCGTAAGTCTATCGCGGCGAATTATTTCGTATCCCGGAATATGAACTTCGTGATCTTGAATGCTCTCGTTCAGTTTTGTTTCGTTTATAGAAATAATATCGATATCGTTGTTTGCTAATAGGATTCTTAGTTCGTCTATATGTGTAGTTAATTGATTTATATTGAGTGAGGCCATTCTAAAGCCACGCAAAGGTGGCAATATTGAGGCAGATTTTACGCCCCTTTGACTGCTTGATCGATTTCGCACGGCATTGACGGACAGCACATTATCTCATTCTAGGTGCGATTTAAAATTATTATAAAACTGCACATTACCTTTAGAGTTTAAGTGCAGTCCACCTTTGTTGAGTCCATTATAAGATATGTTCTCATGATGAATTAATTTCCATCCGTTTTGATGGCAGAACTTCTCAAGATGCTTGTTGGCTGTTTTTACGGCCTGGTCAAAACGTTGAGTCAAACGTTGAGGTCATGAGAATAAGGAAAATGATCACTCATAAAGGTCATAAAATCAGAGAAATGATCTGTCACTAGGAAAAGCTCTGAATTGGTGGACAAGTTCTCCATATAAATACTACTGTAAATGTGAAGAGATCAGTATAGAGAATATGCATACCGATCTAATGATAGGAAGGGGCTAAGATGGTTTAATCTCTTCAAACTAAGTATACTTCATATATCCAGATCAAATTCTGATATGTTCTCTTTATAATAAGAAACCTTCCAGATATAGACCCTCTCTAATAAGGACAACGCACCCTGAGTCTCAGACAATCATGGTCTCTTGATACTCGGAGAAAAGAAGCACGAGTATGCTGTTCATGTTTCTATAGACACTTCAATCTCAAGAGATACACTCTAATGAACTTAATGAAATGGACATATCTCTTATACGGACGCTTTTCTTTATCAATGAGGTTTTTGTATTACAGAGGTTTGTCTGCAGTGTTTTTGCCGCTGTATGTGCAAACAGTTAGGGTCTATTACTAGCTCGAAAATAAAGAAATGGAACGAGCAAATATTGAACCAATATTCAAAGAAAGAAAAATTTACTTACTGTTACTTACTGTAACTTTTTAAACAGCACAGCATTATCTTGACATTAAGACGCACCATCAGTAACTAATTGTTTTGTAAGGACATTGCTATGTTCAAATTATGCGCTCTCACACCTAAACTAATTATAATCCTTTTCTGCTTAATACAGGCTAAAATTAATTAGTCACCTAAGCAATCTCGTTGCAACACTTTCTAGTCTCTGATTTGTAAAAGTAAAGTAAAAAGTCGAGGTCTTGACGTCTTCTTTCGTGATCGATTAAATCCGATGATGTCATGTCTTTTAGACACAAATTAGAAAAAGTAAATTTTCATTGCCTGCATATGACCAGATCGATAACCATGCACGTTGAAGAGTAACCTAGGTGAGACTTCGTTGAGAACTGTGACTACGGGAGAGACTTGCAAACGAGAAAATAACATACAATGAAATGATAAAAAATAAAATGACTTTTAGTTGATCCCTACTTTAAAAGTAGTAAATATGAGAAAATCACAAACAGTTATTCTGATTCACCGCACCCTAACAAGACCATTTAAAATTTGCAAGAATATAAAACAATAAATGTATTTACAAAGGAATTCACAAATCCTTCATTTTCACTCCTTTTTTTCTTTTTTTTTAACTTTTTAGCCCCTTGTTTAATCAGTCCCACAGTAGCGCATAGGACATTGTGGTGGTTCAATCAGATAGTAGATATAGTAGGATCCACAGTTTTTCACAAAAATACTATTCGAGCCTTTGCAACCATCCGGACGATTACTAAAGCAGACTTTCCTGGGAACAATACCATCTCCCAACGCTGGATGCTCGAGGCCTTCACTCAACCAGCCTGAGAAGTCTGTACCACAGTAGTATGGTTCCACACGCGCTATTGACATTTTTGTTCCAGCAGCTCCCACAAAACGATACCATCCCTTAATGAGCACATTGTCACACAGAGGACTATTGGCAGGTGTAGAGTAACCTTCTTTTCTGTTAAACTCTGTCAGATTTCTGTAGTTGTAACAACCATCGGCTAGAGAATCAAATATAATTCAAAGAGGAAATGATCATCGTGTTTATCAAAGTTAGAACTTTTAAGAATGATTGCAGTTCAAGATTCTGAATGCTTTATAGGTATACCATGCACCTTTTTAAAAATTTGCCCTTTCAATGACAAATCATGCATTTGAGTGCTTCTCATGTTTGGTAGTTTTTGCTAGAAGTAGCTCAGGATTAACTAATATCGCTGATTAAATCAATGCTCGCATTTCAAAAAATCCATCTTTTTGTCGGAAAACATGCCCTTGTCAGTTATTTCCGTTACTGTTCCTTTCCCAGAAGGAAAATGAACCTGAAATGCGATTTCTACGTTTTAGCGTTAACAAAGAATCACAAGCAGATGGAAAAATAAACAGACGAGCAAAGTGAACGATAATCAGACAGACAGACAAAAAGACAGACACACAGACAGTCCAATGATAGGTATTATGACAAAGAGAGAACATTGGACCAAGAGAAAGAGATAAAAGGAGGGAGAAACAGACAGAAAAATAGTGAGAAAGACTCCTTGAAACGACGTTCAATAGGGGTTAAATAATATTAGAGTAAACAAACCTTCGCATTTCATGCCATTCCAGAAATATCGAGTCTGGCAGATGCAGTTGAATGACCCTACAGTGTTTGTACAATTGGCGCCACCCTTAGTGCAATTATTATCAACCAAATTACACTCGTCAAAATCTGAAAATAACGCAAAGTCATTCTTACGAGGTCAGGAGGAATGGGTGGCATCAAAAGATTACATGAGCTTCTAAACATTTTTCCTTTATTCCTAACAGTCATTTAAACCATAAAATAAGTGCCACATGCACAAGCATCTAAAATCTGAATAATAGGGCTCATAGACCTTCTTGTGCTGCGGCAGGAATGAGGCGTGGCCCGCATGTAGAATGACTGATGGATAATGTACCTCCTGTTTGGTGATAAACAGTCAACACTCACCCGTGCATATTAGGCCATCTCCTGTAAATCCTTCTTTACATTTGCAGTCGTAGGATCCACGGGTATTTATACATTCAGCATTTGAGTCACATTTGTGTTCTCCTAGATCACATTCATCAACGTCTTAAAGAAAGGATCACGTAGAAATTACAATTACAGAGATTTCGGGACCGCAGACTTCTAATAAAGCACAGTACAAAATTAGTTAGGGTCTGCACATCTTTAATTTATTAGGGACTTTAAAACAACCTTGACAGCGACAGCAAATAAAATGTAGTGAAAAAAAGATCTAATGAGCAAAACAATTGTGTAGCACGTGCACTATAAAATTTGCACCCTTCTCAGCCACCTAATACAGAACAAAATCGTGAAATCACCAACTTTAACGTCCTCTTAACAATTAAGTCACTTTTTATTTTGAACTTAATGAAAGAAGTCGCACGGTCAGGAACGGTAAACGCGTCGAGCTACTAGCAGGGTTGCGTTGCAGAGAGGGTTCATCGCGGTCTCCATCGCTAGAAGCGGCAATGAGGATTCCTCTTCTTGATAAACGCCTTTCGACGACCCATCCCCCTCCTCCCCACCCCTTCCACTTCCCCTCATAGTTTACCGCTGCTCTTTCTTTATCCTCGGTGAAAAAATAAGGTGCATGAGGAGAGTACTAAAGAATTTATTTCAAACAACGGTCACCGACTTTCCTAATCATTAAGTGACTGCTAACACTTAGATATTGAACACATGTATCTGCCTCACCTTCTGTGCAATCGTCACCCGTGTAACCCGGTACGCAGACACATCTATACCCCTCACTGGAAAAACCAGCTTGGCAGATCGCATTACTCGGGCATGGCTTCTTTATGCAAGCGTTCTTTACAATGAAGCAAAAAGGGACAAGTCAAGGCTTATCTACGCAATTACAAGGCGGGGAGGGAAGGGTAAGGAGGTACATTGACATAGTCGTTCTGAGGGCGGATAAATGAAACAACGAGAGTTTAAAATGACGATCAAGTGTCGACAATACTTCAAGGAAAATTTAACGGTAAATGTTTTTTTTCAATAAAATAAACTAAATATACATGTACTTGCTTTGTGAATAAATCTGTGACAAGTAATTAAAAGCTAATGAAGGAAAGGCAAATAACTGGAATAAATTCGTAGAGTAGGAATAAAAATTACAGCAGCTCAAGACTTGTGTTTTTTCATCTGATGCTTAAACTCTGTTTACTAGTACCATACTTTCCATATTCAAAGGGCAATCGAACCAATCAAGGTTGCAATTGAGTCAAGCTTATAAACGTATCTTTGACGTTCAGTGAGGTAACCATAAGCGTTATTTTGTACCAATCACGTTAATTGTAAACGATGATATTTGAAAGCATTTAACCTTAATGTCATATATCCCAACTGGGAGCTGGTCATTATGTTTGTCCCGAATAAACCCGTGAAGGGAAGATTAAATAACTGTAAATTTATTAAAATCATATCTATGAACTGTAGACCAGCTCCCAGTTGGCTGGTTAGCTCAGTATCGCAAAGGTCATGGGTTCAAATCCCGTACGAGCCTGAATTTTTATTTTCACTACTGCTTAAGTAGCGTTCATTAATGCGAAAATAGCTTTCAAATTGATTTCTTTAACCGCAGTTCACCTATATGGTTTTTTATATATTTACAGTAAAAATAAAAAAATGTGAATAAACCAGTAAAAAGTTGGATTGTAACGAAGACATACGCATAGGCTAAAAGAAGACCTCTATTATCCTAATCATTGCAGCTATAAACACACCTTGGATCCACGATAGATGCTGTTTGGAAATGACATTAGATCACTCGGGTGTTCAAAATGTGTAGCGTTATTCATCTCGCATTTGGTGATCGAGGGAGAATCATTGGATACTACTATATTATAGCTGATACAGTTGGGTTCCATGAAACACAATGCTCCACAGAAGTCCTTTGCGACGTTATCAACTTCTTTTATCTTATGGTTAAGCAGCCGTTTTCCTCGAAATGCAAGGGCAGCTCTGAACTCCAGTTGACGACATTGGCCTATAGAGAAGAATAATGAATAATATATTTTCCGATAGGAAGAACATGATACCACTGGTTACAAGCGAATGCTCTATTTGACAGGGACACCTGATTTAGTGGTAAAGGTGAAAAGTAAGGAAGGGATGGAGCAAGAGAAATTGGTAAAGGAAACTGCAATCAACTTAATACAAAGAGTGTACGAATTTAAATCAACGAAAAAAGCATAACATGACGTTTCGATTACATTCTGTTTTCATTGTCAAAATTGAAAGGGATTGGTACAATTGATGTACTATATGTAAATATGTACAGAAATTTTAAGGTACATAAATTATTTCTTTTATAAGAACAAAGCTTGAAAGTGCGCTTTGTATTCATACAAATAATTTCACCCGAATGAGGTCTTGGTAAGTGTTATAAATAAATAACTCTATCAATAATGATTATGAAAAAATTACGCGCTTCCGATGGCTGAAAACGAGTGCATTCTCATGAAACGCGGGTGCAAAGTTATAACGCGGGTCCAAAGTTGTAACACGAGTGCAAATTACAAATAGCGCACTCACGCTTCAAAATTTCGTCTTTCTTGACCTTCGGCGATGTTTTTCCATGTACATTATAGCAAGTAAAAACATAATTCCCCCCTGCAATTTGGTGTAATAAGTGCTTGTAAATTTTTCAGACTACAAATTGCACTTGCCCTACAGGCTCGTGCAATTTTGTTGTCTTTGAAAAGTATACTCGTGCTTATTTACACTAAAGTGCACTCGAAATCGTGTCGTTGCCTAAACTTAACGCGGGTGGATGGCCCTCCCTAGACTTTATGGTCTTACATGAATTGGTAAAGTTAACCTAGAATCAATCAGAACTACAAGCCATGACTGAATACTACGATATTGAGTAATGTTCTGTAAGGTTAAAGTCTGGTCTTATCTTTTTTGGAAGGAGGATCTGGAATATAAAATAGTCGAGCTTTCTAGGGCACTTTTTTAGAATTGCGAAATTCTCACGTAGGTTCGCTGTTCTTAGATTGTGTTGTATGTACCACTATGCAGTGTGTTGTTTTAGAAGTGACTGCATGTGTAACCTGTATGGTTTCCCAGGAGAGGCTTAAAGTTCCGTTTATGATTTTTCTGTATTATCTTCTTTTCAAATAAATGTCGAAATTTATCACATTGAAAGATTTTATTGATATGTTTAGGGGGAGAAATTTATAGTTTTGTTATTTTAAGGTGTTTATGTTCTTGTTTTTATTTTCAGAGACTTAAACAACCAGGATTGCAACAGACATTGGCTTGAAAAAGATTGTTTTATTTTAGAATTTTCACTTATGTCCTTAAAGCGTCGCCTTTTGTATCTAATGAGTTATGGCTCGTGTTTTCAACCGCTTCGCAGAAGTCACCAAACTTTTGGCATGGGGCTGATTTTAATTAAGGCATAAGTGTACTTTTTGGTAAATAATTCATAGGTGATTTTTCAGTTCCGAACCTGTCAAAGACGATAGATGCAAATTTTATTCAAGAATTGACATTTCAAAACACGAAAATTTAGTATCGAGACAAACAATTTAGGATCTAAGATCTAGGATGTAGATTGAGAAACATTTTGTGCGCAGCTTTCATGAAAGTCCCGGTGTTTTTCCAAGTTCATTATGTCAGTGCAGAATACAGATAATGATGATAAAAAGATGAGACAAAACTAAATTCAGTTATTTCTTTCGAGATGATTGTGTTTCTTAAAAATTCCAATTTCTAAGATAACTAAAGGACATTTCGTTGTTTAATCGAAACTAATTCCTTACACGTGGATTTGAAGCCATAAAACGTGTAAATTTCTTTCAGAAGGAGCTATCTCTAAATTTAGATTTATGTGTATTCGACGGAAGTTCACGCGATAAAAAGGTTGTGTCCACATTTCGACCGTTTTTACGATTCTACATATTTGCTTTTGATGCAAATCGATAATCATTTTCAAAACGACAGTTAAAGGACTAATTAGATGTTCGGGGGAGGTTTTTTGAGATTTCTACTTATTTATTTCGTTGTGTAAGTATGCCGTGAGAAAAATGGATGATTAAGCTCCACTTTAGCTCACTAAATTTCATAGTCATACTCATGACAGTAACGGCACGCAGGAAGTTTTTTCTTCAGCGTCAAAGCATACCAGCAAATGAAAAAGAGTGCAACATGAATTTATGCCGAATTTATAGCCTAAACTTTATGATCCTTTCATCCCAACCGCCTGCTTAAAACAGCTTGCGTGAGGTAGATCCAACCTGTCTTTAAAGATTCACATCTCCTCATAATAGCTTTATAAACATTTTACTCTCCTTTAAGAAGGTAGAACATTTTTAAAAACTCTGGAATTCTTGAAATAGTCACAATAGAATATTCGCAATGAATTATTTTCGCTTATACCCGCTTCAAACGCATTATAAATTAACAGTTTTAAAAACTTTCCCTTATAGTAATCAAAGAATCTACCCACCTTCTTTACATTTCACAAAATACATCAGAGAGCACATCACAGTGAAGGTACCAAGAGACAAGATACGAGGCATTTTTCCAAACTACTCCTGCAAAATTACCAAAATGTAAAATCGTGCACTACGTTACTCGCATGCGAGTAGCTTCTCGCCTGGAG